>NW_027108830.1:553876-574248 GCF_000696795.3 Halyomorpha halys | reverse complement strand
CCAGCGGAACGGCCCCTCCCCGTTCCAATAATCCACTAGCGTCAGACAACCAAGTAACAACCTTCAATGGACCATTCACCTAACCTTATAATGCCAAAATGCAATCCAAGGTATCATCACCCAGATATACATATAGTATACCTCCTATATGTATGTACCAGCTATTCAATAACATCATTATAGGAGGGTATGAAAAAAAAAAAAAAAAAAAAAAAAAAACTCTTCTGGTCTAGTCTGATCTGACACCCTTTATAAGTCTAAACGAAAATCGAAGAGTTTATCGAAAACGATTACAATACAACGACGTTTTTGTCAGTTAGCAGTTCAAATTTCTATTTGGTTTTGTTTATTACTTTCCTAGCTAGGGGTAACCTGTAGGGTAACAGAGGGAGGGGGAGGGTCACTCTACAGGTTACCACCATATTCTGGCTAGAATGGGAAGGTCGAGTTTCCATTCCAAGGGGCTGAAATATTTTTATTTAGAACTTTGGTTTTCTAAAAAATTGGTATTCATATAACAATGACAATATAATGGGTTTTCCAGTTATCAATTTTTTCCATTCGGGTCTTGTTTCACCTGACATCTATCAAGTAATGGGTTTTATAAAACTACAAACTGTCCCTACCGCACACCTCTTCTTTAGGTTTTTCGACGAATAGTTGCTACCATGTTTAGTTTTTCTTTTATAAACATTTTTTGTTTTAGTGGAATGAAAGTATCATCGACTATTTGTGCTGAAAAACATTACTACCATTGCTGATTATAATTGAGAGAAAATTTAATATAGCATTATTATCAGGGAGGCCTTACTACTTTAGAGTACGTATTAAACATAGTCGACGTTCATCTGGAGGGGGAAAATGCTTGAAAGTTTTAGTAAAAAGTGCGAAGACCGAAATAGAAGGAGGTCGATGGAGCAGAAATAATTCAAGGGGCCTTCCCCGCCAACAGCGGCTGTCTTTAATTAATAATACATGCCAGCTCCCTCCTGCATGGGAGGCTGCAAGGCGGGGCCGCTGCAAGATGCATACCTTCCAGTGCTTCTCTGCGTATCATGGCTCATATTTACTGAGTGACTCCAGAGTAATTTAATAATTTCTATGGAATATTGATTATTTATGTTTTATAGGAAATTATTATTTCTTTTAAGTTAATTTATCTGTATAGAACTAAAGTATTTTTGAAAATCTCCGTCATAAAAAAAAAAAAAAAAATTAAAATATCAACCCATAAGCCACACCATAAATGTATAATGAGCAATATCATTGATCCAAAATTTGAAATTGTAATATAAAAAATACAATATCACTGTTGGATTTCCCCCCTTTTATAGTATTTTGATCGAAAATATTCAACGTATCAAAAATTATGGGGACGAATTAGAGATACATTTTATATCTGTTTCTAAACTCCGGTTTCTGAGATTTATGATATGTATATATTTTTTCCTGCTATATTCGGAAACTTCCTTCGAATCAAGTGAGCTGAGATCGGTATCATGGGATTATTTCTGGGCAACTCCATAAAAGTGAATATGAATTTCAATCAAAATTTCTTCCTATCAAGGGGACTTATTTTATTTTTTTCTCACATCTGCAACACTTACGAATTCTGTTAAAGAAGTGAATTTGTGAGGGTATGGGAGAGGGAAATGGAGAAGTACTTTTTGAAAGATTTAACTTTTTTCTTCCCGCTATTATTTCTTTTTAATATGTTAGATTTAGATTTACAGCACCTCACAAGCAACCGATTTTTTTTTATTTGTAGGGTTTCGGCTTCCAATATCTTTATAACAAATCGGGCATTGCACGTGACACAATTTGTTTTGTTTAGACTGCAGCGCCATAAAACCTATACAAATTGTGGTGAAACTTGCCTTAATTTTCATCCTCAAAGACTTTTTAGTTCTTTTACAGGGAATAAAGTCTCGAGACAACGTGGGGAAAAAACATGAAGAAAATAAAAATTAAAAAAAACTTAAAATGTAATAATTTTTTTTAAAATAATTTATTTATTGATATTTACAACTGTATACACATATATACAAAAAGTAAATTTGCTGTAGGTGATATAATGACATGATAAAAACATGTGGAGAATCTACCCACTGATAGAACTCCAATAACATTTCTAGAGGAGAAGATCTCGAGGCCATCTTCTTTTCAGACGCCTAGGAGGATTATTAGGTAATGAAGGAGAAGCCAGGTTAGAAACAAGTGGATTTGGGTGGTTGAGAAGTTTATTATGGAAGGAACGGTATCTGGTTCTGGCCAAATCGGCAACATATGGAATATTGAGGTCCTGATGGAAAATGTAATAATAAATGTAAAACTAAAATGTATATATTGTGAATTATGTCGTTTAAAATAAAATGATATTTTCTTTAAAAAATAATAATAACGATAATTATCTGTCGAAATCAGACCACTATTAGCAGAGACACAACGTATTTGACTTGAGTTCTGCGTATTACATCCATTTCAATACGTTTATTGGAATTTTCAGGAGTTCTATAAATTTAATAATAATATACGAGTATACCCTATATACATATTATTTTAAAATATAATATATATTTGGTGTGATTTTTTAATCTTTTAAAAATTAAAATCTGGTGAGCATATGATGAAGCTCTGGGATTTTATAATATAAATCTATTAGAAATAATTATATTATTAATACTCGTAACTCTAATTTTCCGAAAAACATTTTTTGACTAGAAGTTAGTTTGACCTTTTGAGTTCACGGTATTAATAATTGCTTAATTTTCGGTATTAGGAAAAAATGAAGCTCTTTTTGTGTTAAACTACTTGTACGAAAAATTAGGTGTAGCAGGAACGATATCGGGCTCAGAATGTTATGTTATAATACATTATTTTCTGGGAACTAGGATATATATTTCAGGTATACTATTGTAGGAAGTGGTATTATGAAATTTAGAATAATTAAAAATAACGAAAATAAATGATATTCGATGATAGATATTGGAAATAAACGTTAAAGGTGGAACATCAATCAGATGTAGCATTTCCATGAGTGGGAGTAAAGGTTGAAATCTGGTATTCCAAATGTGGGCGGAAAATCACCGAGTAGATTTAGAATATAGGCTGCCTTTTTATATTATAATAGACCGTAACAAAAAAGAGAAGATTGAAATATGTATTTTCATGGAGGAAGGATGAAAAAATATTTTAAATAAAAAATAAATGAAATCTGAGCTAAATCTTATGGTTGATTTTGATCAAGTGATCAAATTATATAATATAGTTATATAAATTTCAACAGGAGATCCTCATCTAGCGCTATTTAAATTAAGGGAAAATGAACTCAAAGAGATCGGACTTGTCATTATTTAGGACTCCTTGACATGGAAAAATAAAAATGGAAGGATGACGTTAGCTTTACAAGTGATTTAGAAAATATAAGAACACCTAGAAATTGAAGTTTTACCCAATGAAGAGAGTGGGTATGAGTACCTATAGGCTGGGAATGCCCTTCGAGGGTCTCTTGATTTGAGATTCAAGAATGAAGTAAATAAAATAATCTAAAATTTGGGTGTATTATCGCTAGAGAATAATTTTATGAACGAAATAGCGTTCCACCTTCACACCAGTGATTGTGCGCGTGCGTGTGTGCGTGGAAACGTGTGAGCGTGAGTGCGTAATAATGATCATACGTGCCCTCTTATTGATTAATGCTAATAATGATATTAATAATTAATCTTAATAATGATCAAGCATAAGACAGAAAATATTAGTTCCAGAATAATAATAATTATAATAGAACAACCTTTTCCTAAGTCAGTTTTAGCAGGAATATTTTTATATTGTTCTCTCCTGTTAAGGAAAGCAGGTTTGTCAGAGGAGCTAACTCAACAGCAGTATATTATATTCCTTTTATATATTATATGTATATATTCTTCTTTTCATGGTTTATCTTAATGAGTAATTCTCTTAAACCTTTTTTTACTTATTGCGAATATCATAGTATCATCTCCTTAATTCAAAAATCTGGTATGGATGACAAAGTAATTTCTGAATGAATGCATTCGATAGCTTCATGCTGCTCAAAGGATATCTTGTCTTACACTGGAAGAAAACTGTATCTTTCTGCTTATGTGAATAAGAACTCAGGACTAAATTAGGAACATTATCACTTGTATGAAATTGATTAGTTTTAGTGAAGTATTAAATATTATCAAGGTATTAAATAGTTAGATTCTGTCAACCAAATCAAAGGTTTGTTGGAAGTCGATAAAGAGCACACGGAGGCTAGTATTCAGTTTATAGTACTTTCCATGGACTTGTCGTAAAAGAATCTGGTCTGATGTGGCTCGGTTCGAAACCCATTTTGATAATATTTATATTTTTTATAATACGAATCCATTTAGGATAAATATTAAGCCTTCTAATCAAAAGATTCGCTAAACGTTTTAAATGCACTATATTTCAGTAATTATGACAACTTGTTTTATTTCCTTTTTTAAAAATTGGTATTTTTCAATTTATATCCGTATTGCACCAGTTTTGAGGTATACTGTCGTTATCCCAGATTTCAAAAATCAGGTTTTTTCAGGTCTTCCATTCCGATATGCTTCACCAGACTTAAAATGTTCTACCTGAAAATTCTCATTGGTGCCATAGTATTCTTCAAAACGTTCAGTGCGTGTAAGTCTTAGAATTCTTTATTGCAGGAAGGTTCAAGGGCAAAGAGAGACCGTGTCCATTTTTATGTTTGTGAAAACATTGCTATCCAATGTTCCAGTTTTTCACTTTGAGTTTTGGCAGTCAACACATCTTCAAAATATTCAGCCCACGTATCCAACACAGCCGCTCTTTGCCATTGAGGATTCCATTATTACTGCTGTACACATTCGCATTAGGCTGGAAGCTTTTTCTCATTTTTCTTTTATTGGTGATATCCTTTCCTCATTAGATTAATTAATTTCTTCTTTAGTCACAATCTTCTTTCTTAACCATTCCTTATCCTGATTTCTGCACAATTCAGTTGTATTTCTCATGGTAACAAGCGTTTTATGTGTGGAAATTTTTTTTATAATTTTCAATATAAAATATGGAAATAAACAATCTTCGTGAATAAGTACTTCATTAATTAAAAAAATAAATATTTAGTAATTTAAAATATATTAGCGTTGGTCATTATTGGAATATTAATTTTTGGTTCCTGTTATACTCACTAAAGTACTTAAGAAGTTAACTATTACAAACTAGTGTATTTTCTTCACAAGCAGAAAACATTTAAATGATTTTTACTGTCAATGATTATTTTATTTGATTAGAATCGTCTAGTAATGTCTTTTATATTAATATTTTTTACAAAAATTATACTAAACAGAAATTATATTACCTGTAAATATCATAAAGAAAGAGAATTTGGATTTGGGTTAAATGATACTTATATAAAAAGTCCACAACATTTTAATAAAATGGATTATTAAACATATTTTACGTAATTCATTTATGGCATAATTGGTTGTATAAAAGATTTTGGATTAAAAGTATTCGATACGGTAGAATATTTTGACTTCGAAATGAATATTTCATTAGTTAGCGTAACAAATTACAAGCTATTTCCAAGAAAATTTGATAGAATTCAGAATGATTAAAGAAATTACTAATAATAAAATGTTCCAAGAAGCAGCTGAATTAAAGTTTCAAAAAGAATGGTAGAAGGGGATTTTAAAAAAATAGAGAAAACAGAAGGAGGATAAACAGAAACAACAGCGAATAAATAATTTATTGCAGAGGAATAATAAGAATTAATAGAGCTATTATTTATATATTGGCTATATATTTAGAGAATATACAAAAAAGAGGGAAATACAGCGTTGTACCCCTCCTACCCGGTCGATAGAGGTCAGTACAAGTGAATTATCTTTTTAATTGCCCTGTCAGATCCAGGCTCGTGACCACTTCATTTAACAGAATTAGCTTTACCTCGTCTCTTCCCTCGAGGGTTCATCTTGTCTCGAAGGTCTCTCTTGTGTATTTTATAATCTTCAGTCTTATCAATAATTCAAAAACGCAATACCTTTATATTGTAAACAAAGTTCAAATGCAATTTAATACGTTTATATGATAAACAATGTTTCAAATTATATTTTTCATAAATTACCTAATAATCCTGTGATAATGACTATATTGCGTAATGGGTTTGTTTGAATCGTTTACATAATAGGCATTTATCTCTCATTGAATGTACTGATTTTTCTTTTAATGTTAATTTATTTATATTTCACATTACTAATTGATATGAAATATGTATAATCGATTTAGATTTATCCTTGTACAATACAAATTTTTACTTATATTTTATACTTAATCTTTGATTCGTTTATTGGTAATGATTGAAAGATAGAAAAAAAAACTTCAGCAATAATAAATATAAATGCTATGAAATATAATTTTTATATTTTAATGTACTAGAAACCAAATTTATTTATTTAGTATTGGTTTTTAGGGAAGAACTCCAATCAAATAGGCACTATCTTTCCTGATGTATATATTATATTATCTCTTTTTGATTATTAATATTCTTATTATATTAATAATCATGAACGTGCATTTAGACTTTTTTTTAATAATTTAAGTATTTATGCCAAGGAAAAACGTTTAATATTTATTTAATTAATAATATATTTAAATAATAATTGACATACTGTTACGTAAAAATCTAAATAATTGAAAATTATAGACAATTAAGTAAAGATAATAAATTAGCTTGAAAATCAGCCTACTAAAATATTTCAGGTTAAAAAAAAATTATTTACGATATGATGATTTATCTTTTCCTAATTTATTATTAATAGTTTTTATTATATGAAATAACGTTTCGGGTTTCTTACTGCCATCATCTGATTGTTATACTTTAACAATACATCAACGTATTCAATAATATGAAACCCAATATCAAATTTAAAAATCTTATAATATTAGATAATGAAAACTAATAAGTTGAAGAAGTCTACAAGCTATCCAGTAACCAAAAATGTAAATTAAACTGTGAACTATAAGCCTGACTCTGAAATTTGAAATATATTATGCAGAAGTAATTAACAAATTAAAAATATAACTTTTAATTTGTTACAAATTGAAAAGTATATTTGTTAAAAATTAAAAATAGAATTTTAGGCTTAACAAAAGAATCTAATAAAACAATGTATCACCAAAAATTAATGTGGTGAAAGACAAATTAAAGGAACAAAAATGAAATCAAATACAAGAATATATGATCCGATGAGAGCAAAAGCGGTGTAAGTCATTCTGTTCTCCTCTAAATTAATTTTCTTAAATAAATAATTATAATTATTTATTATTATTATTATATGGGGGACATACCAGATCATGGAGGTCTAAGGAAATAGATCACGCGTTTCTTGACGTGTTTTTTTCGTTGGGTGGGTTCGTCATTCCCACGCCTATTTTTTATGAGTCCCACTAATTGGCTAACGGGCCTCACTAATGCCCGGAGGGAGGTTGTGAGTGAGTTTTGTATTATTTTATGCTTTAAAAAAGCCCAGGTGGGGCCGGGACTCGATCTGACAACCTTTGGATTGGTAGACTGGCGCGTTGCCACTAGTAAGTAACTAGTTTTGACAGAACATACTGTTGTCCCTTACTAAACACTTTATAAAACACCCTAAATTTTCCTCATCTCAAAACATCAGGTTTAACTTACACCACTTATGCATTTAACGGACATAGAGCAAATATTTGAATCCATTTGAGAATGGTAGACATAGTATTAATCTATTTAATCTATCCAGCCTACCCTCTATCATTTGAAATATCTATAACTAAATAATAGAATTTGTGTATTATCTATGCTTTAAGGTTTGAATATTTATTAACTATAAGTATGTTCCATGCCTTGCTTTACATAGTCGTAACATCAAATATGTATATACAGGACATTAAAAAAATTATGATAAAATGTTTTTTTATGTTGGATATTATTAATTCTTACAATGTATGAATTTTAACAGTTGCATTATTGACTGATATCTTTTTCACGTATTTAACAAATAATCTCAACTGTTTTCAGTACAACTGACCCTTGTTATATATTAAAAAACCTGTGGGTATTAGTCATACTTCACAGTCAGAGCAGAACTCGTATTTGTTGTTCCCTCATTTACTTATGGTGTATTATTCCTAGAACATTCTCTCTTGTCCAGGCACGTATAGTAAAGTGAAGGGTCTATTAAGAGTATTGTGTTGGTAATTCTAAATCAGTATTCCCTGGTGTGGAATTGCCCTATATTATTGTTATATAGAGCAAGTTCGACTATCATATGTGAAAAATCATAAGTCTCCCAATGATATATTCCTTGTTACAGAGTTGTACCCTTTTACTAAAATACCTAGTTATTTTAATTATATATGTAATTGATATTTTATTTTTATATTAAATCGGTATTAGTACAACTAGGCATGGAATGATTACTATAGAAAATTTAGTGAAAAGATCTACACATCCTTAAAGTTATTTGTTTTTCTACTGATTTCTGAAATTTCCTTGTTTTACGACCATTGTTTCTCTGCACTTCGTATTCCAGGTGGGTTACAGCTCATAATTACCTCCTACTCATTAAAAAGGTGAGTTTTTCAGTTTCGTAAGCGTACTGTACTAAAGTTTTTCATTTGGTTAAATTGTCAAGTTGATCCAATTTATTTATTTTGTCTTTTGTCATATATTAAACCCTCTTTATATTTGTTGTCCATTGAACTCAACTAAAATACAACTGACTATTTAAATTCAGACATTGGTCTGAGGAGGAGTTATGTCTTCTTATTAGAATTAAAATTGGTTCTAGTTGTCTAGTTATGAAGATTAAAGCGTGCTTACATACGCCTAAAGAGGTCATCGGTTATTGATTATAGTTTCTACAAGTTTGTCTTCCTCACCGAACGAAGAACGGCTTCTTGGGCACTGTTTTTCATAAATTGATTTAGGTCGTTTACGGGATATATCATAATTTAAGACGTCTCGAGATGTACTTGTCTATTAATATGTTGATTTTTTCTTGTTCTATTTAACTAAACATTTATAGGATTCTTTAGTACATGTCAATACTATTTTTATAATTTTCTTCTCATTTTCTGCCTCATTTTAAGACCTCATCACAATGTTATTTTAAACTTCGAACCTTATTTTAAAATGTAACTTTGTTACATTGAAAGAATTAGTTAAAAACAAGATATAAAATTGATCAATCTGCCTTCTGGTACAATGGACAAAAAAAATAATTAAAAAGTGATACACCCATTACGGTAATTATCAAAATATATTAGCTTGTTTTAATTAATAAACACCTTATGTTCACTTTGTGATGCGTTTCTCATTTACAACATTGTTTGAACAAATTAGTGGAAATACTCGTAACACAATTTTCTTACTTTTATAACCGATATATTTCTCTCCTATCTTTTAGACGCAGTAAACTTAATTAGTAGTTTATTTTTACGATAGTGTCTATCTTTAATCTTATCTATCTCTCCTCAAAATGTTTAATGATTAAGTCAACTACTAAAAAAGAGTAGTGATCTAATTATCCGACTATCTTTTAATGAAATTTCTTTATATTTTAGTAAAACATTTTATTATATTATTAAAGATTACATATTATGTAACTTTGTAATTACTTAAAAGAGTTGTTTTGGTTTGTGTCAACCTTTTTTTTTTTTTTTTTTTAAATTTTGCTTATACAATAACTTATAAATATAAAAAATCTGTTTGAATAGGAAACGATATTTATTTATTTTATGTAATTAATCATATAATAGCAATACATGAAAATTGAAAAATACTCGCTGGGGAAGATGAACTCCTCAAATGGAGATGTCATCTTAAAATAAATTCAAAAGGGGATATCAGATGAAATTGGATGGAATAAAATGCATGCATTCCCCTCCTCGGCTTCCAAATCGGCAGTCAATGTAAATCGGTGCTTTCAAGATTTATGAGAGAGTTGGCCCAGATCTCATAAAGTTAGATATAATAAAACTTAGTGAGCTTTCTGTCTTTTTACTTTTAAAGAAATTGTATTTGAAGTATGATATATCTCATTTTTAGTCAAATCGATTATTTGAGTAAGAAAATGATATTTTATTAAAATCATAACATAATTCATCTAATATATCAAAATTAGAGGTCTAAGTGTTCAAAAAAATAAAAATGTTCTGTATTCCTTTTAATAACTATGTTTTAAATTTCAAAAATCGTAATATATTCTTGAATAAAAGACTTTCTTAAAAATCGATTAAGAATAATAATTATTGATAATTCATATTATTGTTATTTTTTAATTTTTTGCTGATTTTTATTTTGATATTTTATTAAAAATGGGTTTTCATTGACTTTAGCTCGTTATCTTTGTTATTATGTTTATTTTTAAAACATTTCAACCACAACAACGAAATATTCAAATAGAGAAAATGTGTCTAAAATTTAAGAAAATACGATTTATCTAAGAACATCTTTATAGCTTTTATTAGTTATATTTTTTTGTTAAACGCAACCTTTCAATTTCATTGCCTGTTTTAGGCGGTTTTTGCACTTGGGTTGTTATAATTATCTTGGATCTTCTATAAACGAAATAATTTTAGACAAAGTGATTTTTTTTCGAGGTAATTGCTTAGTATACAAGACCACTGGTACAGAGGATATTGAAAAAATATTATAAATATGGTCATTTGTACGTGTGCTTGCTAATGAAACGGAAAATAATATGATAAAATGGACTATTGAGCTTCATAGATACACACCATTATGTAAATCGTGTCTGTTTAGTGAAATAAACCACCTATATCAACACAAAATATCATAATATATATATAACATAATATATTTTGACTTCAATTTGTAGTCGATTGCGAAATACTAAAAGCGACGTTAACTTTTTATGAATTTAGTGCAAGCATTATAACAAAAATTACCCTCTATGATCTGGTGTAATATTTTGGAAGATTATATAATTAAAGATATAAAATTTATAATTGCTTTACTTTGGCAAGTCGTACTGTTGTACTACCTGACGTACTACATGATCTCAGAAGACTTTGTTATATTTTTGTTGGTTTACTTTGAACTTGGTAATATTGGGTTGTAAAATAAGTTCGTAGTGTTTTTCAATATTTCAATTTAATCCTCTCTGTGTTTATAAAATCATGTTTACTTGGTCAATAATGTTTACATATTCCAAGAATGGATTAGTTAAGGTGCTTTTCTACATCAGTTTCAACCGAGATTCCTTATCTTTAAGTGGAATTTAGCCTACTCAAAATGAAAGAAAAAAAAATAATTTAATGAATTTTTATTTCCGAAAAGGAAAATTCGGTGCACAGACGGCTAACAAAATTTGCACTGTGTATGGAGATGATACCTTAGGAGAAATTGCTCGGTTCTGAACAGGAAATTTTGACTTGGAAGACGCAAAGTGCTCGGGTTGTCCTTCAACTGTTGATGAGGACCAAATGCAAGGATTGGTCATAGAAAACCCTCACTCTATGACAGGAGATATCGCAGAAACGCTCAACATATCAAATGCACATGACATCATGATCGCAAAGGCGTAGTTTTCTATCACGATAACGCCGGTCCTCACGTATCTTTGCAGACCCGGCAGAAATGATTGGAGTTTGACAGGGATGTGATCCCCCATCCACCCTATTAACCAGACCTTGCCCCAACAGATTTTCACTTATTTGAGGCCCTTCAAAACTCTCTTAACGGAAAACACTTTAATTCGCTCGATGAATGCAAAAGCACATAGGGAAAAATTTGAGATCTTATCTGGAAAAATGGAATGAAAAAATCACCTGAAAGATGCCAACATGTAATAGAACAAAATGGGTCTTATATAATTCATTAAAAATATTTACAAGAACCTGAAGTTTTAATTGAAATTGCCAGTAAAAAAACGCTGCGAACTTATTTTACATATACTAATTTTAAATTAGTATATGTAAAATAAGTTATAAATTAATATACTTGGACTCAATGTCAATTGAATTTATAGAAAATATATTCCATATTTTTTTAAAATTTTGTTTTGCTAAATTGTGTTATTCCACCGTGCTTGCTTATGCAGTGCTTTCAGGTTCACTTTTAATTCTGGTTTGTATCATACAAACAACATAACACTAATAACTAAATTCCATTCTAATTATGAATCTTTACAAAGTTGTCAATCATTTATTTTGATTAAGTAACTATTGTTACACCAGTATCCTAAGTGTCGGTTATATTTTACTTTGTGGCTGAATTGAGCTGAGAGCCTGGACGACTTCTTACAAATTCGGCAATTAGAGCGCGATCCTAGCTCTAAATGCCCGACGTTGGTTTCCGTCTCTTCTTCGGGCTATTCGTTACTTTTTTTTTTCGATTGGTTGTACTATCTCTCCCCGGTTTTCGATTTCAGACTCTTCTTCAGACCTTATATATTACTAGGGGTGTGCCTTAGCTCCAGCAAAATTAACGTTTTTGTCGACAGAGAAGCATGCTCCATTTATTTTTTTCTATGAAAAGTCAATATATCCACTTTCGAAAAGTCGTAATGGAAGCAAATCATGTAGATATGTTAAAATTTTATAAAAAAGTGTGGATTGGTAACACTTATTTGAGTGTAGAAAATTTAAAATGTCTTACATTTTAATTGTTGGAAGGTGGTCCGGGTGGCGCTCAAGAAAGGTACTAAAAAAAACAAAAATAAAATAAAAAGGCTATTTATTATAAACCAACGATTCACCTTACTTTGTATGGCTTCGTTGAAACTAAACGAGAAGAAGATAAAAAAATAGTAAAATATAATATTACTTGATAATATAATTATTTTTTTCAATATTCATTTAAAACTATAAAACTTCATATGATTTAATTTAATTGCAATTTTTTTAAATAAAAATTTTAAATTATTTTTGTATCTCAGACATTATCCATATTCAATTTTTCGTACTTACTTCTCTTAAGTTGTAATAAGAGTTGAGGTTTTAATGAAATCTTACTGCATATAATTTTGCGACATTGGTTCGGGCAAAGCACCGGTTTCCCGTCATATTAATCCTGTCTCCACTTCCTCGTGATTATTGTGCCTCACTCTTAATTGCACACGGTTAACCGTAATTTGGTTACGCATTACCGACACCGCCAATCCCCACTGACTCCTTAGTAACCTCATTAGTAACTAACCCAGTCTGCTTCGGAACTACTTAGTGATGTTGCCCTATATGATTAAATATATATTAAGCTAATTGTATATTTGAACTTAAACATGGGTGTGGTACAATTTTTTGTAGAATAGAACTATTGTTAAAGTTGATTTTTTTTTTTAAACTGAAAATCATCATAAGAAACAAATTTATATAGTAGTTTATGGTATAAATTCAAAATCAGATGATTTAGTGATAACCAAAATTCGTAATTTCATTTATGGGATGCGATTTTTTATATAAATGCAGTTTTTGCTTCCAATTTCATTTTACAAAAATATAAACATAATTCGTATTTAATAAACTTTATAATATATTCTTAAAAGTGAGTTAAATGAAAATTATTTGTTAAAAAGGCGACTCCTGTAGGCTGTTTGAACCCAAATACCCAATAATCAATATTTTATTTGCCATATTTTAAAGTTATATTATAGTTAATTTAAAGTTATATTTATATTTTCAAAACAAAACCTGAAGTATACCTGTATACCTAGTTCTGACTAGAGAAACGTTGGATTGTGTTCTAAAACATTGATTTTTACAAAAATGTTGGTTAGTTCTCCCATTGCATGCGTGTGTTCAGTTACTATTTATGTGGGAATAGGAATTAAAGTTTTTCGTTGGAGCTCTTCGGTTCTGTTTTAGTTACCAAACGTGTATAAATTACGAATTAATTTCACAATTTCTCTTGCATTATTAACTCCCATGTTATTCACATTTTGTTTATATTGCAAACCATAATTGAGGGGTAGGAGGAGGTAAAATAATTATTTTTTTAACTGAAATATCTTCTAAAATCGTCTCAACTATAAAAAAATGAAGAGTGTAAGGAATGTAAATTATTAGTCACTTATTATTATTAATAGTAATAATAATACAATAGGTAATAATATAAAATTACATTTATAATATTTATATTAAAAATTCATATGTTATTTTTAACCCAATATAAAGCAGGACTTTGGGACAATTGAGGGATGATGCATTATTATAATATTTCTTTTTGAAGAATGAAAAAGAACTCTTCTGGATCGGAAAATTTTGGCAAATATAATTGCCCATAATGCATTACACTTGAGGTAAATTAAATGTTCTAAAAATCTTGGAAAGTAGTAGTTTTTTTTTTTGTTCAATCGAAATTGTGAAATTAAAATATACGTTACGCATCATGAAAAGTTATCTCGAATTAGTAATTAGAAATTATTTATCTATAAGTAGTTATTGATATTTGAAAAAGGAATATTTTAGACGAAAGGAATATGGTCCGGGTGCGGTCAAGAAAAACTCAAATAGTAGAAATATACTAATTTAATGAGCCAACGTTTCGCACCACGTTGCAGGGCTTCTTCAGGGCTATTTTGACGGCAGTCAAAACTAAAATGCTAAAATGCACCGTTTTAGTTTTGACTGCCGTCAAAATAGCCCTGAAGAAGCCCTGCAACGTGGGGCGAAACGTTGGCTCATTAAATTAGTATATTTCTACTATTTGAGTTTTTCTTGACCGCACCCAGACCATATTCCTTTCATCTTCACACACGGTCAATCAATAATCTTCCAGAATATTTTAGACTATTGAACACTACACTGTGCGGCGCCAAATTCTACAATACCCGCACAGCTTTACTATTATTGGGTTAAGTATAACCTCTGCCCCGTACCACAGAATCAGCTTGAGTTCTAAATTATGTTTTGTTACTCTATCGAAATTCAGTCATTATTGGCAGTTCATGGAGGGAAATCATTTAAATTGAATAGTAAATGTTATGCTAACAATAGACCAATTTATTATTATATTTATTTATTATTGACTAAATCCATATTCCTGTTATTTCTTACTGTATAATGTCGAATAAATATTAATTATTTTATATATAATGTGTTTTAATCGTCTATTTGACACATTTAAATAAACCCTGCATTGATCTCTATTTTTTTGTATTTTTTAATTCAACAGAGTATATTTTTGTGTGGTACGTGAAGTAAAAATGAACAATATGTTTGGAAGAATGAAAGTTTTCTTCTCTAATGAAGTCAATAATATCAAGGATTTTTATTTACTGATTATTCTATTTCCTATCTGGAATAATATGGCCAAATCGTTTCAGATAAAGGTAGCTGTATTGTAGTAATGAAAAACTGCTGTGGCAGTTTAGTGGCTAGCTGACAGAACTGAGACTTTTGAAAATGAAATAACATATTAAACTTTTATTAATACTAATCATGCATTCCTTCTTATAGCCTAAGGTTATTAATGACAATAATTAACCTTAGTAATCTACAAGCTTAAGACCAAGACAAAGAAGTGCTACATTGTAGAATTTTAGGCTTACCAATTTTGATTGAACTATTTATCAGGTTGGTCTTATTCTCATTAAAATAGCCTGACAGGGCTTAAATGACGAATTTTTAATCATGACAAAATCTTCCTGTAGAGTACCTTAAGTTAGCAATAATAAACGATTGTTATTACAAAATACCAAAGAGTTCTATGCATAACTAAAGAAGTAAAAGGAAATACAGAATCATTCTTCCGATTCGAAAGAAAAAGCCGGAACCTACCGATCTTTCCTAATTTCATTACGGGTCATAATATCTTCTTAAACTAAAACTTTATATTTTTTATTCCTCGCTCAATAAATCTCAAAATACGCATTTGCTTTTCAATAGGAAAATAAAAATATCTTATTTTATAGTTAACAATTTTTACTTTCCCCGGTAATTAACGTTTTTAAACCGAAAATCAGGAAATAAGACATAAATTCAACTTGGGGAAGTATGTAAGATGGTATGTAAAAGTGTGATTTTTTATTTTAAAAAATACTGAAATAATATTAAATATTTTTTCTAAAGTTACTGAAATAATAAGCGTATATTATACATCTTTAATGTTATTTCAGTATTTTTAAAGATAAAAAATCACACTTTTACTTACCATCCTACATACGTCCCCAAGTTGAATTTATGTCTTCTTTCCTGATTTTTGGTTTAGTATCATTTAAGTAGATTTACAAAATTAAATATTTTTTTCTAAAGAAACCAAACTTTACTCACTGTCATAAATATTTCGAATAAATATCAATTTATTTATAATGTTTCCAATAAATTGTATTTTATTAAAGAGTTTCCTAATGTTTTATACTTACGAATCATGAACTTTAATTTTGTGTATGCATAATTAATAGTAAGTATTTTACAAACAATTGAAATCAACTTACTGTTGATACAATTTTTATTCTTCAAAATGTTTGGACACATAATTATTTTTAGCTTTTGATAATAAAATACTTAAAAAAAAGTATTACAAATAATCCTAATAATTACTGCTATTGTTATATTACTGTGCAGACATTGGTTAGTTACCTTAGTTCCATTGTTGGGTGCAAGCCTCAAAGTGGACTAGTGTTGACCACAAAACGTGACTAAAGCAATTCTCTAGTTAGGCTCCCGTGGGCAGACACATTTTAGCTATGGCTAATTAAAAAGGTTATGAATATCCTTATTTATTTATATCACTACCAATTTAGCGAATTTATTTTCATATTTATTGTATTTGTTATAGTCTTCTTTAAGTTCAGTCTCAAAATATTTTGTTAAAAATTTCATTCTTTCTTATGACATAAACTTTTTTAATCATTTAGAATATAACTGACTAAATTCATACTGGTCTAAACCTATAAATACAATCTAGAAGAGTTAAAATTGTTGAAAGGAAAGTGAAAAAACAATAATTCACTACTTCAATAGCGGATTTGTTGCCTTTTTCAAATATTTATTAACCTTAAAAATTGTATTGTCTTTGACTATGTTATAATTCTTTTCCTGATGTTTAATAAATAAAGAAAAAATAATTTTTTTACTATTTTACGTTTAATCACCTTAGAGGTAATTATTGTTTTGTTTTTTAAAAATATTTTCTAATATTTCTTGTATTTTTTTTTACTGGTTCTAAACAGCTGGATAGCACTATATTTCATCTGTTTCAATTGTTTATAAATTAAATAGAACAAAAGATATACACTTCTACCCCTAAAACGCGTTAATGAAAATTTCCTGCTTAGAATAAAAATTTCTTGATCATAACTGAGCAATAAAAATTAACATCACAGCAATTTTAGCCGAGATGGAATGTTTGAAAATCATTTTCAGACATGTCTTTTCTCCGTACTACAAATTTATGAATTTTTATTTTTTTCTTTGAAATAATCAAATGACAATTACATAAAAAACTAACACATACATTTTCTATTATTAGCTATGGTAAATATGGGGAGAAAGTAAATGTAACGTTTACAGTTTATAATAAAAAGTATACCACCATAGTCTGGGTCGATATGTTTTCTTGCATTAGGGCGAAGGATTCAGCTGGAGCACTGATATACAGAGCTAGAAATCGGCAGAAGAAAAATAGGACGAAAGAGATTAAAAGCAGGCCGGGTTTTTGTTTGTTTTTTGTCAGAAAACTGCGAAGTGTAAATGGTGGAGGGGGAGTTTTTGCCGCGGTATAATTTGTCAAGGGGCCGCCAGGTCTGCTGATCTGGATAAAGGGTTGTCTTGAATCTCTTACCCTCTTCCCTCTCTGTTTTTTGTGTTCCGTGAATAATATTTCATAGTTTTATGCCATCTCACCTGGTTAGGGGTAGTTAATTTGTATTCTATTTATTTATTACATTATTATAAAATTTACTTCTTATATCCAGTCCGACTATTATTTATGATGTGATGAGGACTTGTGAAGAAACAATTCATCCGTTGGTCTAAAATGGCAGTTCTTTATCAGGAAGACTCAAAATCTTATTTTAAGAAGCTATGGTGAATATTGCGAAACTGATACAGAGAACTGAAAGAATGATGTGGATTTATAGACTTGAAAGTATCTAGTCAAAGCCATTAAAAATTATTAATTGGTAACATAATAAGAAGAATTGAGAAATTTTATAATGTGTGGATTGAATAAGAATGACATTTAATTTAGTTGAATCCTGTAACTAATATTAAAATTGCCTTTCCTGGTCAAATTTATCTACATAATCTTTGTAATACTCGTAATTTAGAGGTTTTTACTTTATTTCTAGTAATTATTGTAAACATCGAGAAATTCATTATCGTTTGATTCTTGGATCATTTATGTTGCAGGATTTCTGTAGGGATTGTAGGCGCTCAGTACAAAATTTTGTCAGTCGTCCCTTTCTTCTTAATCGGCTATTGATCCAATTTTATGCCCTTACACATCTAACAATAACAATGTCGATCAATTTTGAATTTTTCTCTTCAGGTCTGGTGTAATAATTGGAAGTAAGCGTTGCGACAGTGAAGGAATTGTCACATTATAACCTATTTACACGGTGACATATCTAAAGCACTGACTGTCACAGCCACTGGCAATAATGTAGAGAGTATAAATAGTTGCCGCGACTACAGTACTCCCAGCCATGACGGCAATAGCATATATTTTACACCAAAAATCAATATTCATTGTTATGAAAATAGCTACGATTACGGTAACTATAAAACGTTCTACGCTTTGGCTGCAAAATGTATATACTGTCAGATTGCCAAATATCATATAGTAACGGCCACGACAGTTGGTGCTATGATTTTAAACTATCTCCTTATGATGTAGTTTATCTCTAGTATTTGTAGGTTTTTAAAGTTTTAATAAGTACAGGCAGTTCAATTTCGTGAAAAACTTTAATTTATTCTAGAAATGCATTATTTAAAATGTGCCCAAGTCTAGCTTGTACTATAATTGCCAGAGCATCATAATATGGTGTAGGTTTGATCCATGCCTGAGTATCACTTCACCTTAGTTTCTACCTTACTGGTTGACTTTCCCGATGAGGTTGTTCTTCGCCCGTAATACTCCGCTAAGAGGATACATATTATATCAGAAGTCAGGGGCAGGTAGGGCTTAGACAAAGCAGCCATTGTGGATGTTGCTGGAGCAAGGTATTGTCTGCTCCGGAGCATTGTTAACGAGAGCTAAACAGATGCCATTCAGCTCCCTTACGGAGTTGCTCTGCAGTCACTGGGCTTCACCACTGCAGCCTGTAATCTTGATGGTAGTGTCATGTTCTGGCCTCTAGCTTCACGTCGGTTTCAGGTTAATCTTAGGAGGTAGAAAACACAGTCTTAAAAAATATATTAATTTATTAAAAAAAAATCATTATTCATGCTGATTTAATTTTTTTATTTTTGAATAAATTTCTAGTTAGTAAACAGCGTGGTTAGATGTTCACAATTACTAATAAATTAAGCTAAAAATATAATAATAATAAGAAGTAAATAGTCTATTCTTAAGTTTTAGTGAAAATTTGGAATGATTATTTTTTTTCAAGAACCGTTTATATCAGTATTAAGTTTTGTTTTATTTATAACTATAATATACCCAACTCTCTTTTAAAGGGAAGGTCAACCCAAAAAAGAGGTTGACCAGATTTATATTTATGTTAATAAGTATGTCGGCTATTGTAATCTGAACTAAAAAGTTAGTATCTGGATTGGCTTTCACTTGCCACGCCCCTGGAGTTCATTATAAAACCGGTTTTTTTTCGCTTTACGTTTTCCGGCAGCTTGCCCTCTCCATTATACATCTTCCTCCAAGGCTCTAATGGATTCAGAACATGAAGTACTTAGGAATGAAGAGGAAAACTACAGATATTTTTCTTAAAATAACTTTTTAAACTTAGGGGAACTAAAACATTCTAGCATAAATCAATTCTGCTGAAAAAGTTCTTACTCCCTCTGATTCTTAAGTTAAGAAAGTAGATTAGAATAAGATTTATTCGTTTATAAAAAATACTGTTATTCTATGTTAGGCAACTAATTTAACCTTGATTGTTTTTAGTTAAGATGTAGAGATGAAGAGAACGTATGAGTCGGTCGATTGTTACAGCTTTGTTGTTTACTTTTTTATTCTACAAAAATAACATTTGAAAATTTTCAATCATATATTATTGATTATGATATTATATTGTAACCGGTCTTAAAGTTTTCAAAGTATTCTATAAGCTTTGAAATAAAATATCATTCAAGGACATCGATGTGTTTATCCTTCTTCGGTTACTGGACAGCACATGTTGCTTTATATAATTTTGAATTATTAATAGTATTATATTAAATATGAGTTTATAAATATTTATTAA
>NW_027108830.1:521850-553826 GCF_000696795.3 Halyomorpha halys | reverse complement strand
AAAAATTTTAATGTATAATTTTTAACTGAGAATAGTTTGAAATTACACCATCTCTTAAAACACGATAGGTACCACGTACTTGTACAGAGAGGTTTAATTTATTTTACCAGGAGTGCTACTCGAATTTGTCGGGTTTCTACATTACACTGCACAGCTACTAGCGGGGGCCTTTTTCAACCTCTATGTTGGGAATAAATGTCAATAACACTTCCACAAGCCCTGTCTTTGTATCAAACTTGGCTAATTTTCTTTTTTTAGGTCATATGCCTATATATATATTTATAACTTACACATTTATTCACAACCCTCTGATATTATTTACAAAAGTATTAACAATATTGTAAAAAAAAGTATATTTTCTTTTTATTGCCTTTTTTGGTTTCCTGTATATTAGTTTTTTGTGTGTTCAATGTCTAGCCTTACATCTGACTTTATCCATGGTCCTTTATTTCTCAATTAATTTTATACGTATGGTATATAAGAACCTGCATCTTTAGATATATTAACTATTCGAATAAATAATATGTATGTACCTTAATATTTTAGTTGTTGCAAATAGCTTATATTTGCACGCACTTATTTCAAGTCATTTTATTATAATTTACTTTTATTGGACTCTTTTAAAAACTAGATGTTATATCAAATTCTGTTTTGTTGTAAATTCTCTGACTGATAAAAGATTTTGTGGACCTTTGAGACATCCTTTATTTACTTTTTCCTCTCCTTTTATTTTTCCGTTCCTCACTCGGAGGACGCATTCAAAGAGATTGGTCTTTTATCGGCAGCAGTTTGAATAAATCTTCGGGTGCAAATCAAGCCCCTTTAATACAAGTTTCATTTCAATATCCCTGCCCTTGGCTCAGATGAGCTTTCACTACAAACCTTAAACTTTGTTACAATACCGATAGGAAAAAAGGAAGAGGGCCGTAGAACAAAAGGAGGATATTGGCAAGACGTGATTGGGGAGTGGTTCAACCAATCACAGGGCTTTGCACGTGACAAGACTTTTGATTGGTGGTAGGTTTCTCTATTAGGCTCCGCCCCTTATTGGTGGATTAAGATCCTGTTAGCAGCAACTAAATCCCTCAACTTGTTATTCTTTAACGAGATAGGAGGCGGAATCAATATTATCCCAACATATGTCAGGGCGATGAAGATGAGGTGTCAGCCCTTTTTGCTTCTTCGGAAGAGACCACTTTTGAGTTATACCTTATCATGGGATTTGTATTTCGTCGTGATTTTATCTCGAATGAGTATAGAGTCAGGTTGGGATATTCTTGATAGTATTACGATTATGAACAATGCAAATATGGTCAATTTGTTTATAAAGATTGTAATATAAACATTAGCTGGTTAGCTCCTTACAGGAATGATAACAATGAGTACCTTCCACTTACAAGGGGAGGGAACGGTTCGATCCTCACTGATTTCGATCAAAATATTTTTGTTGAAATTGTACATTACTCATATTCAGTCGTTTCATCTAATGGGAGCCAAGAAAAATATTAAAGCTCACTGAAATCGAAATTTTCACTTATTAGTAAAAGTTTCAGTGTAGAAACTTGAAAATACAAAAAAAAATAAAAAAAATAAAATGCTTACAAATAAATTGAAATTAAAAAAAAGTTAAAATTAAAAATTCAAGGGGTCAAAATTAATTTATTCCAGTAACCAAACATTACTTTTAGTATACCAAATTTTGCATATCAGTTTTTGATGAATCCAAACGTCTCCTATTTTCGCTGATTAACTCTTCGGGGCCACTCTTTCTGATAGAACACAGGTTGAAGGAACACTGTTAGGTGATTGAAGCTATGAATTATTATTAATATTCGTTGTTGCGCAATAATTCTATAACGTTCCCCTTTCCTCATAATTATAGCTTCTCGAGGTGGCATTTGGCATTAACGACGCGGTCTTTAAATTTGTTTTGCTAAATTTGGGCTGCTTCCAAAAACAATTTCTTTAAAAGAAAAAATTTAAATCTTTCTTATAAAAACTAAAAAGTATGTATGTATTTAAGAATAAGTATGGTGGGGTTCATGTATATAATGTTGTTAAAACTAATTTATATGTTAGCATTGTTTATTTAATTGTTATATGTCAATTATAAATTAATACAGGCCGAATGGTTTGGTTTTAACTTGAAACGTTCTCCGGAATAAAGAAATCAAAGAATTAGAATGTTATTGACTTTGTTTTTGAAATAATATAATTGAGTCAGCGAGTCAGGGAAAAGTAGTTCTTTTCGTCAGTTTTCAATACTACTTGTACGTAATCTTGGTCGAGCTAAATCAAATTGCAATGTTTTTGACTAGTTAATAATTTTATTATTCCGCTGTACGTAGTACTATAGTTTTTCCTCAGTTGGTGCTGCATTATTTCATTTTACGAAAGTGTTCTCATAAACCATCGTGTTTTTTTTTTTTTTTTTCGGATAATCATAGATAGTATTTGTCAATCTATCAAGCAATAGTGGTATTAGGGAATCGACCATCCCTACTTCTATACCACTTGCATTAATTTAAAATCTGTTGTAACTTTACCAATACCATTTACACGCATCTTTTCTTTACTTGTTTTAGTAATAGTGTTACTTTCATTGTCGTTACTAGATCCTCAGTGTTGTATTCAACTAAACATTCAGGAAGCTTCGGAATTTAATAATAATATTTAGTCTTAACACTCTTCATTGATTTTTTTTCACATCTATAATATTTGGGCCAACCTGGCCATTCATCAGGAAAATCTCAATTTCACAGCCTTACAGTACTTCCTGGAATAGTCGAACGTTAATTGACCCAAGCATAATGAGATATAGTTAATTATCTCATATTTATCCTCTATATCCTTTAAGTCAATTCTTTTAATTGAAAACTAGATTTGATGCTTCCAGACTCTCTTACCAACACTATTTATACTATAGAGGAACTCCATTCCCTCTAACATACGTCATGTACCAACCCTTCCCTCGTCAACTACCTTTTGCTTCACCAATCTGGCTCATTATAATAGTATAGATATTTTGTAATTAACTTTTTGTTTTGTTTTTATTTAGTCACTTAGTTTTTAATTAATCTATTTTTTTCTCTCTGTATATTGGTTATAATTATGAGTGGCCACACTGTTTTATGGCCAGTAAATGTTATTGTAAAATTAAAATTGCCTTTGTAATTGTTCTAAAGGGACCTAGTCCCAGAATAACGAGGTAGTTTTTATTTCATTTCATAGTTTGAAAATATTTAATTAAATTTTAAATTAAAATAATTAGTATTAAAGTATATATAAGGAAAAAATAGGTTGATTTACTATACTATATGAGACATGGACATAATGTCCTGAACTATTTTAGAAAGTGTTGTGAGGATATGAAATTAAAATTAATATCATTGATAATGATCAGGCTGGTCGGAAGATTTGAGATGTAAAATAAATTAATGCAGAGTGTTGAGATAGATCTGATTTATTATAATGGATAAATACAACCAGTCTGAAACAATAAATCAAAATATATGTATTTAATAAACACTTAAAGGCAGCAGAAGGGACGTTGGGTAAACCCAAATGTACAGACCTTGAGTACGAATCGGTGCATTAGTAAGGGTTGGGCTGTTCGCTAGTACGATTGTGGGGTTTTGGGTGTGATATCAGGGTTGCGGTAGCTAGAAAAAAAGAAGAAAAAAAAACCCATTTCTGCAATCTCTAAAATGATCACTTTCAAAGTACACTTAATATATCTTATTTTTTATAGTCATGCTAATTTCTGACTTTAATTAGCTCATCTTACACGAGAAGGCCGAATTGAAAAGAGTGAAGTTTTATTTGATGTTGAGTTGGTTCAACAGATCTTTTTAGTCCTTAAGAGGCTTCTTTATGCTGAACAAGAAAGTATAAAGGAGTTCAGATGTCCTTACGTTGCAGTAAGCTAACTCATACTCGACTATAGCAGTCCGTTTGCAGTCGAAACGTACTTCTTCTTTAAAGGCACTGTGTGTATGTACCATATGTATGTTATATTAATTTATATATTTAAGAGTTTTTATGGCATTGCTTTTATATTTATTATTTTAATTTTAATATAGTTATTTCCTCCTGTGCTTGTATCTATATCCTTGAACTCTTATAAATATTAGCTGAGTTGAGTTTTAAAAATTCTAATTAAGATTACTTGCGAAAATAATTTAAGTTTATTCCAAAAATCGAATTAAATTAGAATTTCATCAATATGTATATTATTTAAAATTTTCAACATTTATCTTGTGAACAAATTTTATCTTATAAAATATTTTCAATGGAAAGGTTAATCATTATTTTTATGTACTTTTTTTTTATTGTGAAATCCTTCCTGTATATATTCTTACCACACACATAATTATCTTTCACCTACGTTTCGGGACTCTTTTCTCAACTTCTAGATGACACCCCTTAAAAGTAGTTACATAGTCTTTATTGGTATAAAATACTTGGTCATAATTTTAGTAACTAAATATTTTTTTAAAAATAAACTTAACTTTTAAGAAAAATATGAGTATAATGAAAAAATATACACAATAAAAACTTAAATAAATAATAATCTTATATTTGTTAAGGGGAGAAAATGTATTGGGTTAAATATATATAGGGAGTTATAAGAAAATAATGGAAAAAAATTAATATTAATAGTGATAAAAAAATCTTATTCATATAGGTATTATATATGTATTTATATTATATATTCAAATCGATAATGATTAGTGTAGAAATAAAACAGTTTTATTAATTTTTAGAACTGGATTAATTCTTTTTATTAATCTAAAATAGTCTTTGGTCATTATTTAATACTAAGTATATGGATTAATATTCTTAAAAAACACGATGAATATCCTGGTCTTGGCGTTTCCTCAATAGTTTCTCGTCCAGCCTTTCTGAAGTTGTTAATTATTTATCTTTTGTGGGATATTTGTATTAACCTTTTTCTTGCCACGTATTCATTTACTGTAATTTATCCCTTATTAAATTTACCTGTATTTCATGCTTACCGTTATTGAAAAAATTGTTTTATTAAATTTTCTGATGGAGTCAGTAAGAGATAAATTTAGTGAAGAAGTTTTAAGTTGATTCGTTATTTAATTTCAAAGAATGAAATAGTCCAAATTGTGGCGTGAAATACGTTTAGGTAATTGAAAAAGGAGATTAAAACAGTTTATTCCACGGCTTAGGAACTTAAGGGCTCTAACACTGGCATAAAACATACTTAAGTCCCTGGCTGTAATGAAAGCGACAAAGTTTTTCTCCAGAGGCTGGGCAAAGTTAGAATGAAGTTTTATCAGCCTGCGTTATCTCGCTTCTTAGACAAATTGGTGTCCTCCAAGGGAAGAGATTTTTTACACATTTTAGTGTTCATTATTCCGCGGTTACAGTCATGCTTGTTGCCAAGTCTTTATAACTACACGGTAATATCTGTTTATTGTGCCTGATCCCGCAAAACATAACGATACTTTGCCAAATAATAATTTTTATATGAGTATTAGCTGTGTCAAATGCCTCTCCGCCTTATCAATATATCTTAAATCCTATGAATAATAATCATTATATTTTTATTATATTGCTCTATAAATTACTGAAATATAATAAAAGAAAAAATGAAAAAATAATAAGTTTTTTTAAAATTAATTTATAAAAACTTTTCTGCTAACACTCTCATTTCTACATAAAATTATTAGTGACAGAAATTATATAAACGAATTTTATAACTTTAAACAAATTAAGAAGGAAATTGTTTTCTCTTCCTTATTGATAAATTTGAAAAACATCTTAAACATTAATAAAAAGTCTCATAAGTTCCGATTACATGGTTAGAAGAAGTTGTTACTGTTTTGACATAAATATGCGATATGGATATTTATAATTAATTTAAATGTACTGATCATTTCTTCATTAAAAATTAAAACATAAAAATGTTGAAAGTCTTAGCTTTGAATTTTGTAGTTTATTTTTGCGTTTTATTGAATACGATTTAACCTATTTGTAAAGGGATAAAATGGTAAATTTTAAATTTTCTATATGTAAGGTATCAACGATTAAAATTATAAACAAACTGAATTAGAGAACTAAATATTTTTGGTGATTTGATTTTTTTTATTTGCTTTACTTTTTAAACATATGCATTGTTTGTGCATACAATAGGGTCTGAATACCCTTTTAACAATCACCATGACTATATATCTCACATTTTGATGAATAAAAATAAGATATCAACCTGAAAGTTCAATAATTAAAATATCGATTTTAGGCAATCTATATGCATATTGCAATAATTAATATTGTATAATCTGAAGTTAAGATTTGGGTGTACATAACGAAAATTGGAACTACCTGTCATAAAAAGAAATATGAAACACAGGTCATTCATAAATTTGTAATATTGACTATAAGTACAAAAAAATAAAATAAGGTTGTGAGAACCAAAGCTTCATGGAACACGAATGTTTTAAATTTAAGTAGTTTGTGAAGGAATAAATCCAGTACAAAAATCTACTGGGATAAAGTTCTTCCTTTAATAGAAGGAAGAACAAAAAGTCGCACCTGGCAGTTGTGTATAGAGACAAAGGGGGCTTAGGGAACGAAGCAGTAAAAAGTTAGTAAATAGTGCAAAGGACTAACGCTCTAGACAAGAGGACTTTGAGCCGAAAGATTCCTTAGCTCTTTGTCCTAAAGCCTATTCCTATTTTCTGGCTCAGTGTACCGGAAAAAGACTGTAACAACTATAAACAAAAAAAAAATATATGGATAGAGATTATTTTCCATAATAAAAGAGAATATTCTACTGTGAAAGAGAGATCAAATTTTAATTTCTGATAGAGATAATTATTAATTCCAAAATAAAACATTCCTCTTAACAAGATGAAAAATCTTATTGGATTTCATGAGAAATGTATTGAAGTAAACAATAGTTATTTTGGATTTATCTTGATTCAAAGTAACTTTTTTGTTAAGTTTATAATTCAACGATATTATGTTTTATCATTATGGTTTGTTTGTTTTTATTTAGTTTGCCTTGTATTCCAGACACATATGTTCCTTATTAAACCTGTGTAGTATTACTAATGAAATATTTTAGAATTCAACGATATTATGTTTTATCATTAAGATTTGTTTGTT
The DNA here is from genome assembly GCF_000696795.3 of Halyomorpha halys. Taxonomy (NCBI): domain Eukaryota; kingdom Metazoa; phylum Arthropoda; class Insecta; order Hemiptera; family Pentatomidae; genus Halyomorpha; species Halyomorpha halys. Next base: position 546,686 of record NW_027108830.1, on the reverse strand, counting down.
TGTATTTCGTTTGTCTTGTATTCCAGACACTTATATTCCTTCTTAAACCAGTGTAGTATTACTAATGGAATATTTTAGAATTCAAAATATAATTAATTTACTGTATTTTATATTGTTTTATGTGTATTTTGTTTCTTAAGTCCAAATGCTTCTAATATTTTGTATCGGAAATTAAATTTTCTGTAAACAAATTAATTAATTGGTATTGTAAATACTTTATTTTAAAATGATATGAACAGGCTTTTGGGCCCGGGCCTATTTCTTGTGTTCCAAACAATATATATGTGATAGCAAACCCTTATTACAATATATATACTATATATCGCTGGGTTACTTTCCAGTATTACTATGTACAATTCCACTAGCTTTAGGAAAAATACAATTAAAGGTTCTCCTTTTTTAGGAAAAATTAATTGAGAAGTTGAAATTTTGTTCAAAGATTTAATATTTAACTTTATTGATTGTAAAGTTAGTGAACATGTACTTAGCACCATTAAGGCAATGATATATTGAAAGAAGGGGTTATGTTTTGCAATACCGCATTGCATTTAAGTATTTTTCATGGTATTTAGCGCCGTTAGTATTGTGGGCTTGGTATTTACTGAAATTAATGTTCAGTAGGTTCCCCCTTCCCTGATTTCCGATTTAAGCCTGCAAGCCAACACACTGCTCCGCTCCACTCCAACACGGATTTTTTTTCTCGATAACAACTGTAACGATTTTAACTAATCTTGGTTTATAATTACACAATTAAATAGCATTTAATACTAACCTGGTCTTATTCCCATTTAAATAGTCTGTCAGGCCTTAAATGCAAAACTTTTAAAATGGTTTCTTCAAACTGCCTTTAATTTGTTTATTTGTAAATATTAACTATTTTCGTTGTTAGTAGTGTTAAAATGGGTAAATATAAACTATGAAAGAATTTAATAATTAACTGAAAAAAAATAAAAGAGTTTCACTTAACGGCTAAAACAAGGTCGAAGAGATCACTAGAAATTCGAAAAACACCCGAGAGCTCCCAATGTCTTCTGATTTTCTTTCATAACATTGTTTTGTACACGGCAATTTTAAATATAAGCAATTTAAATTTTATGTTCGTTTTCCGCACCTGAAGGAACCTATAAATACGAATTTTCAAAGCAACAGAAAAATAAAACTTTTTTTCACATAAATCACAGACATTTCGATAACTATTATAAAAATAAAATAAGGTTCCACTCGAGACAAAAAATAAAATAGAAAATGTTCATTAATTGCTATTTTTTTTTAAAAAAGTGATTAAAATATCTTTATGTATTATCATTTTTTTTATGTGTTAATAAAACTTCTTTTTTTTATTCACATAACTAGTTCATAATTAATACAAACACTTAAGGGGTAATGGCTTAGAACACATTAACCATTTATTTGTTCATCTACCACTTTTTCTGTTTGCATATAGAATAGTTTAATTGTTCGTTGTCTCTTCCTCAATTTTTCTTTTGATTGGGCGATTCTCTTCCAGCAATGTTGCTTCATAAATGTAATAAGATTTTTAGATATGTTTCTTTATTTGATTATGTAATGGGTGTTTTTGGCAAGCTCATGTATAAATATAAATCTTAATGCCACTGGCAAATGGTTATAGTTTAAATGCAGCAGATGTGCATTATTGCACAACCTTTTTCATACTTAAGATTTCTTATCTCCAAATCTAAGTTTGAAATTAATTCAATGATGTTCCGGACGGAAACGAGTAGTTTTCTCCTCATACCAACACACAGTTAAGAGGTATTGGGGTAACATTTACTATAGAGTTTTCAGGAAAAGTAGTTTAATTTACTTCTATTACACAAAATTATTTGAAGCTTGAACCCAGCCTTCCTCTTTAAATGCAATGAACTCACTAAATGGTAGGGAAATGTCCAGTGAAAAGTAACCAATTGGTGTAATTAATCCGATCTGACGAACCCAAATTATCCATCGTTTCTGTTAGAGGGTAAAAAAAAATATTAGTGACCAAATAATAAATTTAAATGTTTTCATTACTCAAAAAATACCTTATGTAGATAAGTATGCTTCTATTTTATGGGGAAAATTTCTCATGGGGAATTGATCGGACGCCTGTGACCTTAGCAAAGGAGGGTAGTGGATGTTTGACATTTCTCAAGGGGGCCATTGCTATGGATCGGTAGGCCCCCCCTAGGAAATGAGATTCCTCGCCTTCCAATCAGTCTTCTTCCCAAGAATTTTTCATTTCTACCTGCTCATTGTCATTAGGAAGCTCCGATGTCTTTCCGATAAGCCGCTCCAATTCTTCTTCCCTCTTAGCCAGGGGTTTGAGAGCCTTCTCCTTTTTTATCTCATTCAATTTCTCTTTTGCATCCGTCTACAATCCTTGTGGTGGTCGTGCATAAAAGATCTTGTGCGTTATTACTTGAAAGATGGAGAAGGAAAAGTAAAGGAAGGGATATTATATATTGTAGAAATTTAATCATTATCTTTACTCTGAGTGGTACTCTGCATTACTTTAGACTTTCTTCCAAAGCATGACAGTACAGACGTTAAAATGAAACGTAAATTCATATGCATGCCCGCCTAAACACATATTAGCACACCCCTTGCAGATTTGCAGTTAAAAAAAATTCAGTCCATAATTTTTAGCTGCTCTGCATAGATACTGACTTACACACATATTTATTTTTTAAATTTGCTTCCATAAAAAACTGAATTGGAAATTGGAACAGAATTACAGAGAAATGTGTATTGCTGAAATGCCTATTAGCACAACGCAACAACTGGATATTTTACGTCCTTCTGCATCTTTGAACTAATGCGATTTTAATTGCCATAAGTTAAAAATAAAAACCATATCATCTTTATTATAAATAGTTATTGATCAACCATTACTTAAAAAGGGCGTGTAGAGGTAAATAGGAGGAATACAATTCTCGACTTCAAGAATTTCTTTACACTAGTTAGAAAGTAAATGTACAAAAATAACCCAAACACTTATAATATTTGGAGAGACCTGAAGTTTCCATTTCAGAAAAGAAATCCTTCGATATTAATAAATTAAGATTTAAAAAAAAAATTAAATAATTTATGAAGTAACGAAGAACTAAAATGAGTTGTATGTTCTCCATACCCGATTCATTATTACTTTTTATGCTGTCTAATACTATGTTTATTATTAATCACTTTAGGTGCAGAATTATAGGTATTAATACATATTAATAATAGATGAAAGTAAAAATTCACTAGAAACTTATTGCTTTCATTCTCCCCTCCCATAGCAACCCTAAGACAGAACTGTGTATTCGAATTCATAACACGTCCTGTGCATAAATGCATAATACGTGAGTGGAAAATAATGCATATGGAATATAAGGCACACTGCAGGAACCGTGTAATACTTTGAACAGTAATGACCTAAATGCAATACTGTTCAATAACCTGTCCAATGCTTTTATTATAATTAAAATTGGAATGCTATGTAGATAACGAAGTATAAGTCGACTAAGCAGGTACTCATATTCTTTTTTTTACATCTAGTTAGTATATTAACTTCTCCGGTGTTATTTAATTAACGAAATTATCTTAAAGGGCAAATTATTTAAAAAATTAATTACTCCGGTAAATACGAATTTTGTGTCTGGATTCTAGATGTAAATTTTTTATGTCACCTAACTATTAAAATTAAAAACGTTTTCTTTTTTCGAAACTGAAATGATATACCGCATTTGAAGCGAAACCTTTTTTAAATTATTACTAAATAACATCAAAACTAAGCGCATGACTTATCTTCAGCTTTTTAAAAGTAGGTAAGATTTTCTACAATTTGAAATAAAAATTACCCCCGTATGACGATTACTTTCGAATATTCAGTTCATCAAACATCTACCATTTTTCCCAATAAGTCTTAAGTTATCTGCCACGGCCGAGTAGCTTTATATATTTACATTAGTCAAGTGTATATTCATTTTATACCTTTGCGAAATAGCTAAATATTTAAATTTGAAATTTCAAAACAATAGCTAGAACCTCTTAGTGGCCAAAACAGTTGTAGACAATTAAACATAATATAATAAAATTAAATGATTATAATAGATCTCAGTTAGTCATTCCGCATAAAATGCAAGGTTTGAAAGACTCATCCTTTTTGTTTCGAATGGAAGTTATTAAGTCATAACCGGGGGGCTAACTAGATCTAAAATTCAAGGGCAACCGAGACTTACTTAGGAATTCCTTGACTTAATTATCTCGACCAGAATCATCTTGTCTCAATCTCCCCTGCAATTGTTTAGGGAGTTGGTAACTTTTTACACTCAAGACAAGGCGGCAATTGCTTTGGGAGTCTTGCTAAATAAGTTTATTACCGCTGAGCACTTTGTTACTAAATTGCATCAAGTTAATTTCGGTGAAATATGATACCGTTGGGCGTTGTAATTTTCCTTTCACGACTGCTCAGTTGGTTTTTAGGTAGAATGTTTTTGTCTATTTAAAATCAATTAAAGTTTAAAAATATATAATAATATTTTAGTTGACTCTATGTGAAACAGTTCAGTTTTAATTTACTTGGTATTCAATAATTTAAATTCCTTCCTTGTTCGTGATTTTTGAATATAAAATTTTTATACTATCTATTTATTCAGATGCAATGAAACATTCTCTTAGAATAGTTTATAGAATACTTTTATTAACTTTTTTACCAATATTATAAATATAACTTTTTGCAACCTCTATTAGTGATTTTTATTAAACAAACTTAATAATAAATATTTTTGTTCTATAAATTTATTTAAGTTTTTAAGACACCTAATAAATTTTACTTAAAAATCGAATGTTTCATTTCAAACTTGTATCCATACAATTTATGATATCGATATTCTTGTTGTATCAATGAGAAATGAGCCCATGTGCATTTTTGTTCATATTTTGATCATAGTCAACTATTTAAAAAATAATAAAAAAGTAAAAATCTGGCGCGTACTGCAGCATCACACAACTTTCACTTACGTTTAAATTAATTCTAGCTCGATTGAAATATATTTCTAAATTATTGACTTTAGCAATATTTCTCCGCACTAATTATCCAAATGAGCCTCTCACTTGGAAGGTTGATAAATTCCAATTTTTAATGGGAATATTTCCGCTTCGAAAATTTTAATGTTTTTTTTTTTGTGAAAGTATGGCAGAAATAAACTATGAAAAACTTTAATATTAAAGTTATATCTTCTACTGGAAAAGTTTTTTAAATCTAATTATAACTTTGAAATAACAAAATTCTTCCTTGTTTCCTATTTATTTTATATCATTATAATGAAAACAACTTTTCGGGATTATCACAGGTCTCTGATTAACATCTATATATAATAATTACAATATTTGTCTCCTTATTAGTTATATTAGACTAAGAAGACGTTGTTTTCATTATATGAATGAAATGAAATGAAATGAAAATATTCTTTTATTTATGCAATTAAATTAAGACATTACAAAATATAATATAAACATTTAAAGAAGATAGAGAGAAAAAAACAAAATAAATTTATATATGTAATAGTTGACAAAACATTAAATTCTATCAATTTCCTCTTCTTCCTCTCTCCTTTTCTGTATCCTTTCCTGCATCGGCCTCCCTTTCGGGACTAATAGTCAGCTTTTCATTATAATGATATAAAATAAATAGGAAACAAGGAAGAGTGTTGTTCATTCAAAGTTCTAATTAGAAAATATAACAGTTAAGTAAAATAACCATTTATTCATATCTTATATTATATCTTCTACTGGAAAAGTTTTTTAAATCTAATTAGAACTTTGAAATAACAAAATTCTTCCTTGTTTCCTATTCATTTTATATCATTATAATGAAAACAACTTTTCGGGATTATCACCACATCTTCAGGTCTCTGATTAACATCTATATATAATAATTACAATATTTGTCTCCTTATTAGTTATATTAGACTAAGAAGACGTTGTTTTTATTATATGAATGAAATGAAATGAAAATATTCTTTTATTTATGCAATTAAATTAAGACATTACAAAATATAATATAAACATTTAAAGAAGATAGAGAGAAAAAAAAAATAAATTTATATATGTAATAGTTGACAAAACATTAAATTCTATCAATTTCCTCTTCTTCCTCTCTCCTTTTCTGTATCCTTTCCTGCATCGGCCTCCCTTTCGGGACTAATAATAAATAGGAAACAAGGAAGAGTGTTGTTCATTCAAAGTTCTAATTAGAATATATAACAGTTAAGTAAAATAACCATTTATTCAACGCTGAGTTTTTATTGAATAAATATGGAAAATATTGAGAATGATTTTATGGAGATAGTCATTCTTTCAACTGAAAGGCTCAAATGTAGGTTGAGTGGAATTTAAAAAAAAATTAATAATTATGACAACATGACAATTGTATCAAACTGGCTAAACGAAAAAACTGCACATGCGCCCGCCAGTCAAATTCATGTTAGACAAGATCTTTTATTTAAGTGGTTTACGTCATTACCGACCTTCTATAAAAAAAATATTATTTTTTAAAAAATCTTTGGCTTACTAACGATATACAATACGTCTATATTTTTACTCTTATTTCTGAAAATGTGTTTTCTGCTTGGAAAAATATTTTCCTGTTATCTTCTTAAGTTAATTATCCAATGCTTTCATAGTTTATATTTATACGATTTTTACTTATATGTAAAATGAGAAATGGTTAATTATCTCAAATAAACAAAATTAACAGTACGTTAGAGGAATATTTTTTTATATTCGTAATTTAAGCCCTGTAAGACTATTTCAATGGGATAATACCCAGCTGATGTTAAACATTTTGTTGCACATTGACATGCTAAATTTAATCAAAATCTTTTGAGCCGTTTTCTGGAAAATCAAAAAATACAATAAATATGTTATGTAAAGTAGTACTTTTGATAGATTATATCAAAAAAGTTGTTTTCTCATCCCATCACTTACTCGGCTTAAATATTCAGTATCAGTTTGGCGCACAACATTTCGCTTTTGTGTTTTTACATTAACATACACATTTTGCGATTTTTTTTTTCACATTCAGGAGAATTATTTTGAGAGAAAGTTCTTCACTCAACACTGAAAAAGTCTTCTTTAGAAGGAAGACGAGATATTAGGAAGAAAAATGTTCTGAAGAGAAAAACTAGAATAGTTTATGTCTTCACTAATTCACTAAAATATAAATATTAAAACTTGAATATTATTATGTTCTTTAATCTATTAATTTTTTCGCGTTGAATCTGATACTCATAATGAATTTGATCGAGAATTTCGAAAAATCAATGACTGTGCTAGGAGGAAAAAAATTAATAAAACTTAGGAGTTAATATTATAAACAAATAAAGCGTATATACATGTCTTACAAATAATAAAAAAATAAAAAAATCAATAATTTGCATATAATGAATATAATTGTAATAACTGACTGACTATAAACTAATGACTGTTCGCGTGTAGACTCGTCATTCAATCCGTTTTATCGACAAGCGTTTACTGTTAAATGCAGAATGTTTTTTTAAAGTCAAATATGTTTGTACTTTTGTGGTATTTTAAAATATCATAGTGTGAGTTCTAGAAAAAAAACGAATTTTTTGATCAATAACTGATTTCCCTTGACCTTAAACAATGAGAAAAGTATCAAAATATTTGTAATCGTTTTAATGAGAGGAGAATAATATTACTTATTCGCAGAAAAAACAAGCAATTATAAGCATACAGATGAAATTCACAGGAAATAAGATTCTGATTTTTAGAGAGATATGAGCTTGATATAAAGGATCTGTCAACTGCAGCAGTTTTATGGGAAGAGATATATCTATATGTAGAGATAGAAACGGTGGGAGTGAATTGCAGATTGGAGGCGGAATATATAAGAGGGAGATGGGATTGGATAACATGATATATATAGGTAGGGGAAAGTACTTGCTTCATTGGTCAGAGAAAAGCCGCCTGAATATTGCCGATTATCTTCCGTTTAATCCACGATACTACGAATAAAGTGCAGGTGCAAGTTGTGTTGAAAGGGTATGACGAAATGAGGTTACTATTTATAATGAAAATGTCCATAGGGATTTTACTTACGTATACTTTATTTTATTTTTTTATTCAAATCGCTATTATTCTCATGAAACATTCTCAATTTTAAGTTTTTGAGTACAACCCAAAGATATCCTTAGAACAAAACAGTTACCTAGGTTAACGAGAATTGTTCGTTTGGTTTTAAAATACTTCAAACAGATATCTGTGCCTCTTTCGATTTTAATGCCTAAACGAACTTAACTGTTATTTAGAGAATTTTTAATTTTAAAAAATCTGATTTCATCAATTGTTGGAAGAATCTATAGGGAATTTTTTTTTTATCAGATCAATGTTACTATTGCGTTACGTAAATGAATACTGTTTGAAGGTAAAAAATTGTGATATAGCCAATGTTAATAAACATTAAAGTTATTAGAAAATAGTTTTTTGAGTCTCACCCTGTTCACACTGGATACATATAACGCTTTTTACATTTTAATCTCTTTGTATTCTTTTTTATTATTTATATTACAGTATATCTTATATTTTAAAATTAAAGATTAAAAATAAATTATGAATAGCTTGAACTTTTATTTTGTTGGTGGAATAAACTCAATTTCAAACTATTTCTACATCCAATAAAACTTTTAGATTAGAGTTCATGACTATCTTGCTATGCCTCTATCCTATCTTTATCTTTACTGACTGGAAAGTAGTTTTGCAAGCTTGGTTTGAAGGGCTATAGATGGAACCAGTCTAATCCTCAAGATATCCCAGGAGATGTTGTTCCATCTTCCATTGCCTGTGCTCTGGAGTATACTAGCTCTGGGAACAAAATCACTCCCTCCCCAGGCACAATATGGCTGCTCCATCAATGTCTACAGACATCATTGACAGCTATGGTGGCTTTTGTCATCTTTCTTTTACGCCTCAGCATCTTATTCTCTGTCTTGGGGTTTATTATTTCGTGTTCGTTTTGTAAAAAAAAAAGGATGTTTCTCTTTCTTCCGTTGCACCCATTAGATCATTGCTAAAAGAAACTTGCAATTCATAATAAAATTCTTCTCGAATTAATTGCCATAATTAATTTTTTTATTTAATATAATTTACATCTCCACAAAATAATAAATACAATAAGTAAATATGTGGAATGTTTCATTTACACTTGAAAATCTTGGGAAGGAACCACCCATTGGTGGTACTTCAAGCATTAATATAAATTAGAATGTCCCTAGGCCAGGTCTCCTTTTCAGACGCCTCAGAGGATTATCAGGCATTGCTAGGGATGAGACATTAAGAACTAAGGGGTTATGATGGGTAAGGATTTTGGAATGAAAAGACGCATATCTGATTTGTGCCAAATCTGCAACGAATGGGATGTTAAGGTCTTTGTGGATTATTTGTAACGTAATAAGGAGCATCAAGGATTTTACGTAGGATTTTGGGTTGTAAGCATTGGATGATTACTAGGATTAATACTTGGATTAAAGGAAAATACATGTGCTCACTCGTTAACAATAAATATCTCGTGATTTAAACTTTCGTTCCATACCAATTTGGAATAGTATTTTTTAGCATAGAATCCAGGATTCCTGTAGTATGGCACGAGCAGGATCTGGTGTAAACACAAGAAAAAAAAATTGTATACAGCGTCATTCATGTCATCAATCGATGATGAACTGGCTGTCTATCTTGTTCATTGGTACTGTAGAACCTTTTCAAGCGGCTGAAATAGAAATCGATTTGGCAAGTCATGGAATGAGTTCCGTTCTTTTTCCATCATATTGTCTCTTTTTGAATGAAAGCTGCGTTCATTTTGTGAACTGTCACTTGGAAATCATTTGTATTGGTGACACAGTCGTTAGTGGCAGGTGCAGTTCATTTTCTTTTTTAGAAACGAAATTGGAACTCCAGACGAAGATAGTGAACATTCTATAATCATAGAGATAAAAATAAGACAAAAGGTCTTTGTTTATTTGGAAAAATAATTTTTTATTTTACCTCAGTAGTTTATTGGGATTCTTGTAATGTCGGGATTTTGATAGAAAAAATATTTATTTTTAGCCATATTATTATTGATCTGGAGGCAGTCGTCCAATAGGTAGATAGATTCCTATTTGTGCTATTATTTTAGTAAAAATTCAATTATTATTCTCCGTCCTACACAAAAAAAAAATGATTCCTATTAATTAATTATTATTTTACTTAATTCATATTTACTTTTCTTAGTTTGAGCTTTTAGTATAATAATAGTTTAGTATTATATATTTGTACTCTAAAGTTATTATTATATCCATTTAAGCTTTCTCTGTTCGTTAGTTTCTTTAACTGTTATTCTTTATTCAAATTGTTAGACCAGTCTTCTTGTAGAATGGATGATTCTCAGATTTCGAGAAGAATTTTAATTTGACTTGAAATTGAATAATATTTTCCAAATTCAAACATTTTCTTTTTACCTTTAGTTTTTAATCTCACTAAGAGCTTTATCGTTTAAAACCTTTAACTTTTAATTTAAAAATCTGCAGTAATAGTGATCAGCATGAATTTAATACTGCACATTTTTTTTTTTTAAATCAAGGGCTTGGAAACTACATAAAACTATATTAATTAAGGTTCTTTATGTATAGGATATTATAAATATCGTCTGGATAGATTTTTTTTTATGTTAAATTTTTATAAAAATAATTATTGGTTTTTTTTGTTATAAATTTATGGTTCGTAACATCTTTTATTGAAGATTAGATTAAGAGTGAATATCAGATTATACGACATGATATTATTTTGGCATTAAACAGATTAGATGGATTATACGACAAAGAGACTATATTAAAGTAATGGTCCAAAAATACAAAAGTTTCAAGTCGATACAGTAATTTAGGAGGGATGCTACATGGAGTTTTCAAATTGGATCTGGCATATGCATGTATTTTAAGCAGCCAAAACCAATGTTACTAATATAAAGAAATATTTTTTTCCGCGAAATGTTTAACAAAGTATAATATAAAATTTGAATTATAAAGAATTAAATACTTTTAAAAGGAAGCATGTTAACTAAAACTACATTCGCAAATATATTTTCCACTTGTTTTTTCCAAATTTTCCTTTGTTCTAGGGTCTCTGAAATTTTATCCTGTGTGATGACTTTAAAATTAGGGTAAACAATTAGGAAACACATAAACCTCATTAATAGGAACTATAAACAAATAATAATAATCTATAATGCTCAAGTAATTCTCTGTTAGTGAAAATTAATTTCTCCAGCAATTGTTATAGCGAAAAAAAGTACACATGTTTACTGTTAATAAAATGGGACACTTCATAGTAATGACTTTTTGATTGTTTAAGCAGTTAAAAACTAAACTATTCATTAATATTTATTTATGAAAAAATGTTTCTTCACAGTATAGCTGGGAGGAATAAAAATCAGATTGACTTTAACTAAAATAAGTAAAAGTTATGAACTAATTCTTATTCGTGAAATAAGGACTCTAATTTATTCTACTTTAAATACCAATTTTTTATCGATGATTTTAGGATTTTTACTTTCGATGCTTAATTTGTTTACTTACTAAAAGAAAGCCGTTAGTAATTTATCGGTTAGATCCTTTCGCCTAACACAAGGGTATTGTGATTAATATTTTTGATTTTGAAAAAATCAATGACACTATGATCTGTAAAGTAGTGTCTCAATTTTAAAAAATCCTGTACCGGTACAATGAAGTGCTAGGGACTGAGTGCTTTGTAAGGAAGTACTGTTTCTTGAACAACGGCTTTGCAAGGAAGTGATTTGTTAATGATCACGCTCAATGGCCAAGTTTTTTATACAATTAAGGGTACCAAGTTTATAAGGCATGATGTGGATAATAAACAGGATTTGGATCCGGTTCCGGAACATTATTTAAAAGAATATATTAATTTAATTCAACATTTCTGGGTTTAATCCTCATTTTCAGAACTAACATTAACAATTTCAAATTCAATAAATTAGTCCAATAATGATATGTTGATAAGGTTAAAATACTTTAACGTATTTGCAAGTTTTACATCCTCATAGCCAATGTTCTATGTTTTGCCAATTAAATAAAATTATATTTAAAAACTTATTAAATATGAAGGGGATGTTCGGGGATGCAGATGCAGGGCCTGGATGTGGTCAAAAAAGAACAAAAAAATAGTTAACAACTATTTATTTGCCGACGTTTCATCCCACTTTGAAGAGGTTCATCAGGAATAAAAAAGATACATAAATATTTTGACAATGTGGGATCATAAGATAGAAAATAGAAAAAAAAATTAAACTAAGGAAGGAATACAAATAATGGAAATATAGTTGAAAAGAAATTATATAAAAAAAGAAGGAATAAAAATAGTTATTATTTTTATTCCTAGTAAATATGTATTTTTATTCCTTATTTTGTAATTTTCTTTTCACTTATATTTTTTTATTTTATTTATTTATTGATATTTACAACTGTATAAAAAAATACAACCAGTAAATTTGATCATAATGACATAATGATATGATACAGGATGTAGAGAAACTACCCATTAGTAGAACTTTAAAAACAGTTTACAATATAAGGTCACGAGACCATCTTCTTTTCAGGCGCCTCGGAGGATTGCCAGGAATGGAAGAGGAAGCAAGGTTAGAAACGAGTGGGTTTGGGTGGTTAGGGAGTTTATTATGGAAGGAATAATATCGGGTTCGGGCTAGATCGGTTACATAAGGAACATTTAGGTCTTCACGTATGGTTTTATTAGTAACAAAATAAGGAGCATTGAGGATTTTACGAAGGATTTTGGATTGTAAAGATTGGATACGAGAGGAATTCGAAGGTTTAGTGGAGCCTCAAAGCTCAACTCCGTATGTCCAGATGGGCCTCATTATTGTCATGTAGATCAGTCTTTTGTAATGAGTTGGAAGTTTAGACCGTTTGTCTAGTAAGTGCTGTAATAGTCGGAATCTGCGTGCAGTTTCCTGTATTTTCAGTCTTGTGTGAGGATTCCAGGTTAGTCGTTTGTCAAGATGTAGTCCAAGATAACGAATCTGTTCTACAGGGGTAAGAGCCACATTATTAAAGTATACTGTAGGGGAGTCGGCAGGTTTACGACGAAGAGTAAATGTGATTTATTTTTATCCTCCAATTTCGACATTCACTTATATTTAAATAATTTTTAACCCTACTTTGTTTTAATGTTTTGTATCTTATTATCCTACACTATCTTTTTAGCCGTTATGAAGCTCTACAAACTGGGGCGTAACGTTGGTAAATAAATAGTTGTTAACTATTTTTTATTCTTTTTTGACCGCACCCCTGACCATCTCCTTCACATTTTTAAAAATACTGTCAGTCGATTGTACACATAAAAAACTTATTATTATTAATTAACTTCTTTCTTATTTAATAGTTTTAATTATAATCAAAACTTCAGTCATTCACTGTAAAATATATAGAAATATGAACATATAACACTATCTGAGAGAAGCAATGATAGAGACACCCGTTTATAGGGAAAATATAGTAGGGAATGATAAAAGAAAGTAGAAGATATTGCATTCCCGAAGACTACAGCTTTCCACGAGAAAGTATAAGGTGTGATTCAGTAGATAGATAATTCATGTTTTGCTATTGCTGCTAAAATATATATAAGACAACTTGAAAGACGACCCAAGCCAGGTTCAAGCTTTCATTCATTACGATGAAATAAGGGCTCCTCTGAATTTTAAACTCTTCCCTTTTTTCTCCCTTCCCCAGCCGCCATTGGATAGACAAAACTCTCTAACAAGCCCTACTTATTTATTTAAGAAGCTTTTTTGTTCAACAGCGTCCGTAAACAAAAAAAAAACAAAAAACAATGTTTTCAAACTTTAGTACTGAGTTTCAACTAAACTAGAGTGCTGAGATTAAGCTGAAAAATAAATAAAAAATCATAGGGATTTAATTACTTCGATTTAAGGATTCAAATTGTGGCAGTTAATTTGAATTTAGTATTATTTAAGTAATTATTTTAATTGTAATAGGTTTGTTGTGATCCATGGATATATTAACAATTTTGGGGTTAGGACATAATAAAGAGTTAGGCCGATCTGATCGGTAGGAAATTAGGATAGTGCAAGGTAAGTTTATTTTTAATTATCTATTTTTCAATTCTTATATAAGTATTTATATCAATATTTATTTATCCGGAATGATAAGTACGGTTAGATTCAATATTATTTAAATTCGACATTGTTTTTTACTAAGAAAAAAAATAAACTTTTAATATCAATTGAAGATTAGAATGATGAGGGGAAATTAATAAAAAGGTAGGAACATTTACGAAATACAATTAAAGAGCATCTAGAATAACTAAAAAAGACCTAATTATAATTATCTGTAATTTTATTTCTCATTTCGAAAATATTGTGGCTGGATAAATTTTATATTTATTTATTAAGTATTAATACATTAACGTTTTTTTCTTCTTTTTTTAAAAATCCTTTCTGCCACTCGGTCTGCCGAAGTTGAATGATGCGATGTATAGATTGCAGTTTTACAGGGTTAGTTTATTTATTTGTACTTTTAATTAATTATTTTGTTCTTAAAAATATTAGTTTTATTTATTTACTTCTTTATGTTGATCACATTTATTATTACACTCGCTTGTTTCTATTGCACTTAATGAAATCGTCCATGTTAACAACAAATAATTTAGATTTATGGAGCATTATAAGAAAAATTAATTTGGAAGTAAAAGAACATTTGCACGACTATACAACGATGAGTTATGTCTATATTTTGCAACAATTATTCACAAAAAAACTATAACATAATCATATGCGACCTTGATTAGAGAAAATACTAATTATAATGTTTTAACCATAAATGATTATTAACTGTTTACTATGTTTCGATACATGTTAGGTATAGCTCTGCTCATATCCACCTCTAACCGCAAGCTGTATTGCTAGAACGGTTCAGAAGCTATTACAGAGCTGAGTAGAGTTGCAAACGAGTTGCTTACCCTAATAGACCACTGGAATTGCGAGCTGTTCTATGACCGCTCTAACTTGTGCCACTGACCGTAGGTTCGGACTTTAATCTTGGTTTCACTAGCTACTGATAATGACCTCTCGTTATAACGTGTCATTGCTGACGGGTTAATAATTTTTACAACTTATAATATTTCCAGTGAATAAAGGATTGTTTTTTACCAAAAATAAGTCCAAAATGCTTTATATATTAGGATTAAAATAAATTACTAATTATTATTAAGAACAAAGTATACATTTTTTAATTCAACGATCTGACTACTCATTAACTTGATAACATTTTAAGATGATGCTCAATATAAGTAATTCTTTTGAAGGACTCCTTTACTTGCTATAAGTTAATGATTTCAGTGTAATATATGATGATCTGATATCAAGAGGCGTATTGGGTGGTGGGAGGGGGATGTGAACTGGGAGAAAATATTCATTCTTATTACATAGTTTTGCAACTAAATATTTTTTATATTAATACATTAATAATAAAAAAAAAATTACACATCACACATATTATGATTTTGTTAAAAATCTATACATGATGGATTGAAACCATCCATTTTTGGTTGCATCACACTAACAAAAAAAACACACACAACCAAATCTATCAAATAAAATTTCAAAACGTAACTTTTCATAGATATGTGTTATTTTTGGTGATATATACCTTTATTTTGTACTCATTTCTCCTCAGAACTTGGTGATCTTCAAAAAAATTAAAAATTAGTAAATTTAATCTTTAGTAAAAAAAAATTTTCAGTAACGTGGAACAGAGTCAGTAGGGGCATTGTTGCTGAGATCACCATAGAGAGATGATACGTCTTCCTCTGCGTATCTAACCTCAGCGGAAGGATTATAAATTTGAATTCTATTCTAATGTGGCTCTTCCTTGCGACATGGGATATTTTCTTTTAACTAATATGCACATAATGCATTTAAACTGTACTTCATTAATAATTTGCTAAATTATTTATTTAATAAAATCGAATATTTAAAATAAAAGGGGAAAGCTTTTTTTTTTATTTATTCACCCTCCCTTGACATTTCTGGCATACGGGGTGCGGGAGCAGTGGTGTAGTGCGCGCAGGGATTTTGCATGCCACTGGTCCCAAAAATCTTCATCCGTTCGGTAGGCCCTTCTGGTGCGCATCCGTCTGGGTGCCTCCTGCAGTTACCAGGCTGGTCCAGCCCACCTCAGGGTCTCAGTCTGGGTCGGGTCAGCTTCATCTTCTTCTGGTGGCTCACCGATGTTGGGCGGTCAGGTCCTTCCCATTGTGAAATGTGTTGGGCCCACCACCTCCTTCCACCCGTAAATGAACTCCTTGAAGAAGGGATAATTCTCTTCTTCCATCAACCAGGGAAAGTCCGACTCGGCGAGGGCGAAAATTCCGGTCTTTTTCAACAGCCTGGCTCGGTGTCCTTCCATGGCGGAGCAATCCACTTTTACGTGTTCTGTTGTTTCAGGGTCGATGTTCTTTCCAAAGCTGTGCAGCTTTCCCCGAAACTTTAATTTATTAATTTATTATATTTATTTAGTTATAGTGGTAAATAACTATACTTAGTAAACATATATAGTTATAATATATTATAGAAAAGGGTAAATGGAATATTTGGTATCTCTGTACACTTTACTAACCATTTGCTATAAAACTGTAATTATAAAATTGTTTCCCGTCTCATTACTAATTATTGTTCCAACAAGGATTTATGTAAACAATAAACTAGCATTATAATCAATGATTTTCAAAAATACACGTGCTTATTAAGAGCATTGGGCGGTTTGCAGCTTTCTAGTTATATTAAAAAATAAACAAAATCCAAAAAGAATCTGCCTAAATCACAAAATTGTCTTAAAAATGTAGGTAAAAGTTCAATTATTCACAAATAATAATCCCAATGCAATGATTTTATTATTTTTTTTTTTCAGAGAATCTAATCACTTTTCAAATGCAGAGCAAATATGAACGAATGGCATCGGGAGAAAAAATAATTCTCCAAACAAATCAATTTGAAAAATTTCTAATTTCATTTAAAATATTATGGTAAGGGCTTCAGACAAAACGAAAAACGATTTTCTTTTTCCTTAAAAAAAAATATTGACCTACTTTACCCCATTATCTTTTACTATTTTTTATTAATATAATATCGTTTAATAGAATCAGTATTATTTTTTTCTTGTTTTTTAAAAAGCAACAAATGGATTGATAGATAATAACCGTAAAAAAACAAACATATGATTTCTGAGCTATGAACCGATAACGTTTAAAATCGTTCAGAATTTTTTTTCTTCTGAAGAATTATTGGATTTCAGTTGCTTTAAACCTTTTTATAGTGTTAGGGAGCATTAAAAAAAAAAAACCATCACGTAAATCGGTCCAGTAATTCAAAAGTTTATTGCGGAAAAAGATTTGAACCATTACATTATATATATATAATAAAGTTTAGATACAACCACCTGATTTTATGGCGATGGTTTACTTTTTTTCAAGTACATGAAATAACCACATATTGTTTTATTGACTGAGGTAATTTAA
Organism: Halyomorpha halys; assembly: GCF_000696795.3. Lineage (NCBI taxonomy): Eukaryota > Metazoa > Arthropoda > Insecta > Hemiptera > Pentatomidae > Halyomorpha > Halyomorpha halys. The sequence continues at coordinate 529,085 of NW_027108830.1, read as the reverse complement.
GAAAGAAAGTTACTTCATTCCCAGACTACTAACTTAATATAATTTTTTAGTTCAATAAATGCATTTCATATATGGTAAAATAAATATGAAATGAAATAGCCTTTTATTTATGCAATAAATTAAAATCATTACAAAATACAATATAAACATTTAAAGAAGATACAGCGAAAAAATAAATAAATAATTTATATATATACACATAATAGTTGACAAAACATTAACTTATTTCAATCTTTCTGTTTCCTTAGCTGGATAGACCAGCGCTATTGGGAGGTGAGTTCTTTCCATTTCTTCTTCCAGATATCCCTGTCCCTGGCAGCTCTCCACCAGACGGGTTCTGCCATCCTCTTGAACATATCGCTCCATATTTTCTTTTGACGTCCTCTTCTCCTTTGAAGGTTGTATTGTATAAGAGTCCATTCTGTGGCAATTTTTGACCATCTGTCATCTTCGCATAGAAGGAGATGCCATACCCATTTCCATTTGCTCAATCTTGTCATCTTCAGTGTGTTAGTGTGTCCTGTTTCTTTCTGGATCCAAGCATTTTTTATCCTATCTCTTTTCCCCACATTTACAATGCTTCTTCCAATATTATTTTGCCACACCTTAATTTCCTCTCCTGAGCGATAGTCAGTGACCACTGGGCTAATGCAATTATCGAAGACCTGTCTTTTAAGGTAAATACTTGTTTTTCCTTTCATTATATACCTGTGGGAGCAAAACTTTTTCCAGCCGCGTGCCAATCTCCTTTGGACCTCTTTTGCTCCTCTATCCGTGAATGATATTAACTGACCCAGATGAATATATTCTTCGACATATGCCAACTTATGGTTGTTAATTTCATACTCCTCTTTTACGCCATTTGTCATGAGTTTCCACTTCTGGTAACATAAAGATAATCCTCACTAAATATCCCATATTCATTGAACTAAATAAAAGTTTTTGATTGGTACTAAACATTCCGAGTAACACTCCTCTTAGACACTGAAAGCAAATGTCCCGTTGCTAGTATCCAACTTGTCTAAATCTACTAAAACTTTCCGACTAAGCTGTACTTAGACAACTTAGAGACACTTCAGGGCTTGAAGTCCAAGATACTAGATAACTATCAGAGCAAATGGATAGATAGCAGAACACAGATATCCTCTCAGTCATTTTATGTAAGTAGTTATGGGATATAGATTAAACCCCTGAAGTATTCGTAATTTGATGTCAGATACTCTCAATAAAAGTTTATTAATTATTTTATGATAATAAATAAATGTGCGGGCTAAGTTTATCTTCATCCCAATGAAGGGCTGATACTCATTTTGTGGTGACTAGATGCGCCTCAGAATGGGTGACTTCAAAGTAGATCCACATAAACTTTATAAAATCTCAAAAATAAATTTTGAATAAAGTTTATTCTATGATTTCACTCACAAAAAAAACAACAACCTTCATTTGTTATTCTTTTAAATAATACACTTACCAGCTTGAGAATTACTTTCGTGACAGCGTTGGTTTATGTGCACCATTAAGAGAAGATTCAAGGAGCTATTTCTGAAACAGAATATTTCAGAGAAAATTATATTTGTAAAGGATGGGGTAGTACTGTTGGGGGAAACTTATCAAACGCATAACAGAAAGCCTCTTTAGGCTTGACTCTAAAGTAAGTATGCTTTATACGGAAACCCCCATATTAGCGTTTTATTATGGGGTTAGCTAAACTTAAAATAATATCAAGAGTATAATATCGATCGAATAAATTATATTTCATAATCCCTCCCACTTTTAAACTATACACTTCTCTGGAAAATCAACTTGGGTTGATAAATGTCGATTTGCTTTACGTTTATAAGTTAAACTTCTGAGCTAGATAACTAACCCAAGTTACTAGTTGACTATTAGGGTGCCAATGAATCTCAACATAGAATAAAAAAAAACATAGCATAAATTTTGTAAATAAAGTGATTTTTACCAACAGATGCAAAAAATAATCTCTTCCAAGTTCCTCTCTACTAACCATTAAAAAAAATTGAATTTTATTCCGAGTTGGTTCCATTGAAATAAAAACTTGACCCTCTCACTCCGATTAGGATAGGTTAGTTACCTGTAGGATGAAAAATAGACGTCCTCTTTGGTGTTAGAGTAGGATGGTAGTCTGTAGATAAGCACTTCCCCCCCCCGTATGTCAGAAATGAACAAGAAAGGGGAACGTAAAAAAAAAAAAAGGGTTATCTAAAGGATAACCTTCCCTCCCCCCTACCTATGTCAGAAATGTACAGGTAGGCCACTAACCCAAAAAAAAGGTACGTCATTGGTAATAATCACCAAATATTCATTTGTTAAATATTGGAAGTAAATAATCACTAATATATATTGTACCGGGGCAGACACCAGACTAGCCCTATCTTAAGTGCGGCTAAAATTCAGTAGAGGAACTTTTTACACTATCTATACAAGATAGATAAGAAAAATACGGAGAGATCTGTAGTAGAGAAGTCTCTACTTCTAAACATCTGGGTCCAATGGTTATTATTTGCAACCATGCTATTATTGAATGTGTCCACCAAAACTAATAAAACATATTACCATATTTACACCACTGTTTGCAAGATAGAGGTCTAAAGAGAAAAGAATGGAATAGAAAATTTTCGCTGGTGGTTACAGCTATTTTAATATAAGAAGTATGATAAGCTTTTATTTTAAAAATTATTATTCACTCCTACTTGATAATTACGGTATTGCTAGGACCCCCGTCTTGGTTTTAGTTGTCATATCAGAATGTATAAACTTTAGACAACTATGAGTTTCTAATTTGAGATAGGTGACAGAACTAACAGGAGATTTCAGAGCACACGGTGAACTAATTAATTCCAGGTGAGGTGTAGAGGAGAGGACGCGATAGAGGGACCAGAAATGATCAAACTCTCGGAGGTTTCTCTGCCTTTAGCCACCACCTTTAATATATACTGTACACTGACAGGGGAACTTTCATTAATCGCTGTCTTTGTCTGTCAGTCTCCTCTTTATCAACTTTACCTTCTCTCGCTTTTCCAACTTAATGGCAGACATTGTTTCATCTAACCCAGGAACTCACCAAAGTTTGGAACTACTTTAAAAGTAAATTCCTTTTATAGAATTTATATTTGTGTGTGTGTGTGTGTGTGTGTGTGTGTGTGTGTGTGTGTACATACATATAAAAGACAGGCTTATTTTACATTGTGGCTCGATCTAAATGTTTTGTTCAGATTACCTTCTATAATATATGCTGTAAATCTTCTACAAGGTAACATAATAAAATAAATTCTTGAAAATCGGAGCCCTCAGAACTTGAGAGTGTTTTTTAGTGGCGTGATTCAAGACATCTACATGTCAAAAGCTCCTTGAAAAAAGTGAATAGATAAGTATTTCAATTTATAGTAAAACTGAGATTAGTGTCACGTAAAAAAAAAGTTATTTAAATTCACTTATTGCGATAATTGTTTTTATTTTTTAAATAAAAATCTCAAGCATTATTTTTCCAACTCGGTTATTAGGTATCTGCCCTTCTCTGCGTACTGTATTGGAGGAAGCTCAAAATAATAGAGCTACCTGCTTATTTTTCTATCGCTCAAAATAATTTATACAAATTAAGTAATGGATAAATACAGGAATCACTAAACGCTGAAAAACCCTAATTCGAATATGATAGAATATATCATTTTTTGAGTAAGTTATATCTTGGTCTTGTACAAATTATATACAAACAACCTGAAAAAATACTCAATTTAAAATAATAATAATATGAGCCTAGTGTTTTCTGCTAAAAATAAAATGAAAGTAATTTTAAAAACTCTGAATAAAACATAGGATATTATAATAATAAATTACAAAATCAGATTTCAAATCATTCAGTTTTCTTTCTTTCTTTTTTAAAAATTTATTATAATATTATTCATAATCTGAATTTAGCATTTTATGTACTCTTATCGTGTAGTTTCTCGATACTACCAATACTCAAAATAGTTTGGATGTTGTGGTTATTGGAAGATTCCAAAATGATTAGCTCGAGAAAAATTTGTCTATATTCGTTATGTGTGGGGAGTGAAGAAGAATGTGATGTAGACTATTGGAAATATATCGGCTGCAGGTCATACTGATTTCTAGTGATATGATTGAAAATGTTTTTATGTTTATTTCACGATATGTTCTTGGTTCGCAATATCAATTGACTGCTGATACATCTAAATTATTTATATGAACTTTGAATGTAAGATATTTTTCGAGATCAGGAATAATGTAACTGCAGGGTATACTGTATGAAGGATAATTGGTTGAATTGGAGAACATAATAGTTACGGGCTTTTTTTCACAAAATGTCGTATTTGTATCTGAGAAGTCTTCGTGAATGAAGAACAGAAAGACATTAAGCTCAGCTATTGCTTTAACTTGAGAAACCCAGTAGTGATCAATGTCAGGGTTGTCTTTGGTCAACAATTTAAGTCTATTAAAACACAGTTTTGGAAGTCGGTCGTCTGGGATGAGCGCGAGTTTGGACTATAGGTTTGTCAGTTTTAATTACTTTCATGCTTAATTGTTCTTCCCCTGTCTCAAGCCGAACTGTTCAGTTCAGGGTATTCCTGGGCCAAAGAGGTATTTTAAAAGTTTCAAAAACTCTTTAATCATTGATACAGAATATAATAATTTACATATATTGTAAAGGAAAACTATAGTCATCCTGCAGCGGGTTATCCGTTATGGCGACATACTCAATTTCTGTTCCTGAGGAACTATGAGATTTAAGAATGTAGTTGTATAACTTTATTTTCAAGTTTGAGGATGAAATGTTACAATATTTTTCTGACCGTGATTACAATAATGAAACACGCTATATTCAATGACTAAAATAACTAACATCCGAAGCTAGTTTTTGCATCAAATTATTATTTTTTTTCTGGAATTCCAAAAAGATTCAGTTTTAAAATATCCCAAAAGTGGAACTAGTTTCCGCAGGCTTTCCAATTGTCTAATAAAAGTGCGTTCTAAATAATAAAACACATTACAATTGTAACACAATTATAAGGATTCAAAGCATTGTTAAAAGTAATGATCTATTTCAAATTTTAATGCTACTTATATTAAAATTATGTATAAGGATAATAAATGTTATTTAATTTCTAATGCTATTTTTTTAAAGGCACGTTATACTACATAGCTAAAACATGATTATAAGTGGTTATTTACTTAATTAACTCGTACTTTATCTCTCCCTAATGAGATTAAAACATTATAGTTCGGTTTCTGGAACTGTCTGCGGGCTGATCCTCCTTTCTTACATAAGGATGGGGAAGGGGAAGGGTTTTATAAAGGTAACTAACACATTCTAACCAGAATGGGGATAAAGCGTTCATTCCATGGATCTCTCATGAAATAATAGTCACCGCTCTCCCTTGGGCCAAATTCGAACCGGTGACGTTGTGGAATGGAAGTTGCTGAGGTGGCGCCTGAACATTCTCGCCAATAAACATTAGAAAATGAAATAAAATTTAGAATTTTGTAAAGAGCTTATTCATTTTTTCCATCATCCCTAAATAAAATTAATGGATCCGCCACCGAGCTGAAATAAAAAGAATACATGAGCTCAACTTTCTCTATTTTATTCGAAATTATATGTTGATCCAATCCTAAGATATCAACCCTTATTCTTGAAAACAAAGTGAAAATCTACTGAGGTGGACGCATTGGTATGTAGATACATATTTATTAATATCTGGAAGGAGAGGGGAAATATTTGATGTTTACGGGGAGGGGGCCATTGGAGCAGAAGAAGGCCCGGGGCTGGGAGGGGCAGATAGCTACGGACCGGAAAATCCCGAATTTCCGAATAATTAACCCGGCCACTATCGGCACGGCCACACTCCCTAGATAGTAATTTCACGGCTCCCTCACACGTTGCCAATATGGGCTTAGTGTACTCATTCTCGGTAATAACATCCTTTACTTCCTCTCTCATGTTTACATACCGCTATATCTTAAATATAGTCTATATTTATAGTTATTATAGCAATGGCGCCTACACTAAAAAAAAATCTAATAATATACCAAGTTTGTCCTTCCAAAGGTGTTGAAAATTTGACCTTACCTTTTAATCCGGAATAGATCATATAATAGAAAAAAGTTTCGTATATCTCTGAATTCATGAAGTGTTGGGTTTTTCACCCGAGTGAATAATTAAAATCGAATCATGTAGGATAATTCACTAATAATTATGTAAATTAATTGAGTCATACAATTTTTTCTTTTTATGAATCTCTTCTTCCTTTTATTTTTTCCTTTGATGCATACTTGTGCATTCGCATAGATACAGCAACAGAAAAAGTTCTTAACTTCTAAAATAAAACATGAAAAATACTTTAATGTTGCAAAACCCTAGTGCCTCCATATTGCCGATAGTCGCATGACTCGACCTGCATCAAAATTGTTGTATCATCTGCTGTTCGAAACGATACACTTAGTTTGGCTAAAAATACTCTCTCCTCACCTTTACTTTTCATTGTTAGCCTCAAATCGATATTTGTTAGTAGTACGTTGCAAATAACCCATGCAACAGAAAAGCTCTGTAAATCTCTCCAAATCAACGTTAAATGAAGTAAAAACTACCACAAATTTAGTTTGAGTACTGATAAAATTGGATCCCACACGAACGTCGTTATTTGCCAGCTGAATACAGAAACCCTTCTAAAGATTTTATACCTTCTAGAAAAAAAAGTATGGATGGTCCTTGACCAGTTTCGCGAATGACCAACTCATTTAGCAAAGTTACTTATTACTTGGTAGCACATACTGATAAAACAATTATTTGCTGCTGATTTTTCCATTTTGTTCGGTTATTTTAATCGGTGAATCTGCGCACAGTAGTAAAAATCCCCAAAATCGAAACCTTCTCAATATATGGATTTGGGTATATTCCATCATTTTAGAATATGTAACCATGCCCATTTGGGCTACTTTATGGGCGTGGAATCGAATACGCCTGTAGCAAATAATTATTTATTCTGGTACTATAGCCATGAGTCAACTATTTGGGTTCTATAGTCCTTTTAGGGTCCACAGTGTGATCTTGAAAAAATGTATATAAGTAGTGCCACAATATAGTGTATACCACAATAAGTATAGACATTACTTATTAACAACATTAACAAAAAATCAATTTAAACATTTAAATTCATGATACACCAATCTAATAATAATTAATAACACTAACTATAAAT
>NW_027108830.1:518711-521365 GCF_000696795.3 Halyomorpha halys | reverse complement strand
CAACATTAACAAAAAATCAATTTAAACATTTAAATTCATGATACACCAATCTAATAATAATTAATAACACTAACTATAAATAGAGAAAACACAAAACAGAAAAATAGGTTGACTACCAGCTAGATTGGTTACATATTGCTAAAACTGAAACAACCCACCATTACCTTCCTCCATTTCACATCTATTCAGTTCTGGTACAAATCTTGAGTTTGTTGTTACACCATAATATAGAACACACTGTAATAGACAATTGTAATTAGTGTTTTTATTAAGTAATATATTCATTTTAATACTGCTGCACATGTTCTCCTTCCGATTTACTGAAGACTGGATATGGTCGTCCATATAGACCTGACACATTGATTCATCCAAGCCACGTAAAAATTCGTCCATCATGCGCTGGAAAGTGATGGGGGCGTTCTTCAACCCAAACGGTATGCGGGTGAATTCATAATGACCCTTTCAAAGGTTAAAGCCGTTTTATGTCAAGATCAAGTGTGCTAAATATGACCCCCCTAGTCTATTCAGGATATCTTCACGGTTCTCCCTATCTTGCCTAATTTGCCCCCCCTCCTTAAAAAATATATCCGCATATTTGCCCATTACTTGATGTTTCCAATTTCCCATATTATTAACCGCCTCAACTCTCGCACTCATTCCCCTCAACAACCGTTTCCAGGTAAATTCTGTTTTCCCGATCCTAATAACCTAACGGTTTCCCACATTCCTTATGCGAGCACCTACCTTCGACATTAAATAACATCCGACAATAATTTGGTATTCTCGCGGCATGTTTTCCACCACATGAGCCACTATATTCTTTCCACCAGCCCCCATACTCCTAAGTCCATTTGACTATCCCTTCTACGCTACAGGGTCCACGCAGGATGATTAACTGACTATGACATACCTGTACTTTATGTGTCTGGCGTTTTCTCTTGCCCCCACTCATGTGTGCCCGCCTCCGGGCATACAATGGTGTTGGAGCTTCCCATGTCCACCAAGCACCGCACTCCTCTCACCTTGATAATAGGCTGGCCGCTGCTCTCGTTCCCCACTTTGTAACTCACGATCGTGCGGCCACCGCTATGTAGGCATTCTCCTCAAATCTCCTTAGTGGACCTTCTTCTTCCACCCGCTCTTCTCCATTCGTTCCTTGATCCACTCACTCTCCTCGTTTCTCCATCTTCCACCTCTGTGCCCGAAGCCTCTGACTCTTCTGTCCTAAGTGGGCTTCTCCTCCGCCTTACTTTCTGGACGTTAATAAACTGGACCCGTTTCTTTTCTCCGGTATATATAAGGGCAACGCCTCGCTTTATGACCCTCGATCCCGCATTCAAAGATCGGGTTCTAGGACACTGGGCCATCAAATGACCTGTCTTTCCACACCCGTGGCACCCTTACTCCTCCTTTCTGTCATTGCTCCTTGGTTTTCCCTGGTTCATCCTCCTGTCGCCTGTGCCTCTGTCTCTGCAGACGTCCCTCTGGTCTCTTCTTCTCCAGGGCGCTGGGTCGTTTCTCGGACTGCTGTATGATACCCTATTCCAACCACCTTCATTCACCTCCATCCTTGTATCATCTTCTCGGGCGCTAGTGTCCGTCATGTCTTGGGCTCATTTTACAAAGTTGCGTTCTCGTGGCAGTACTTCCCTCTTATTGGTTTCCTTCGCTAACTGCACCTTTAGTATGGTGTCCAGAAAACTCGTCTTCCACTGCACCACGTCTGCGCTCTGCGTTTCCATCATCTTTTCGGTCACCAGATTAAAGTGGGTTAATAGCGCAGCCACGTATTGTCCGTTCGATTGCCCCTGCTTCCTCCTTTCGTGGAAAATGTAAAATATGTCCTCCTCCGGGGTCCATCTGCCACCTCCGTACGCTTTTTTCAATCTCTCTTTTACCACTGACCAGGGCGTCTCCTCTTCCGCTTGGATATGGTTCAAAATTGACCTTTATCCTACAGATCAGAGCAGCTTTCAGAGATATGGCGTCGTTCCGATCCGATCCTCCGATTACCTTGGACTCCATTCTCCCTATGATTCGATCGCCACCCTGAGGAAGTGGTTGAGCTCACCTATCTCACCTGAGAAGCGTTGCAGGTTCGAGATGGCCTCCTAAGGTCCTGCGACGTAGTTCTCCCCACTTTCAATTTAGCCACTACAGTGGCATGCGCTTGGGCTGACGTAGTCTCTGGTAATGGGGCCATGGCTGGGACTGGAGCTATCGGTGGCGCAGAGGGTGCCTGATCTGCCTGATTAGTCGGAGTAAAGTTCAAGACTGCCGCTCTTACTAGTGGTTGTTGTTCACCGTTAACCATTCTCTTTTTCCGGACAATATTTTACACCTTAAAATTTGGAAGGAGGAAAAATAAAAAAAATAACAAATGAGATTGCATTTAAAATAACTGTTTGACACAGAGTAAAAAAAAGAAAACATGTCAGCGCACAGGAGTCCTGGCTTTCGGCACCACTTACTTGAAGTTGGGTAAAAACAAAAGGAAAAAGGGGCATAGAAATAACGCAGGTACTTGCTGAATTAATACTATTTATTTCTCAACTTAATCTGCCTTATATACATTCTGAGTGTTTGTTTATAAGGGAAGATAGGATTAGGGCTGATACTATGCCTGGTCATCCTATAACTTATATATATATATA
>NW_027108830.1:505971-518656 GCF_000696795.3 Halyomorpha halys | reverse complement strand
TATTCATAGTAATTTTCTTTTAGCGGTATCGATCAAGCTTGTAAATTTACATTTTTTAAAGTAACGTTTCGTAATGTGAATGTAAATAGTCCGACAGCTTGAGTTGACTCGGAAATTCAGAATAAATGTCTGTCATATAGGTTGGATTTATGTCACTAATGTGAGCGCGAGCAGCGATGCACAATGCCTCGGCAGTTCTGCTCTGGGGTGATTAATGACGTGGCGCATCCCCTCGCTGTGCAGGCCACATAAGTACTTCATACACGATGGGAGTACTCTCCCTTGTGTGGAACCACTGCAGTGGAAAGGCTCTATCGACCGCTCAATTGGAGCTCTTCGTTCTATGATTTGCCAGTCTTTATTTAGTACTTTCTTGCTAATTAAAGTTTGTTATTTTTTTTTTTAATTTAAAAACGCAGGATATCCAGCCCGAAATTTCGGAGACTTGTTGGGGATTTGATATGGTTAAGATTTTACAATAAATTTTGCTTGGAGTTGTAATTGTTTTCATAATAATAATACAGCCTGCTATAATAAGTATCACGTTTCAAGTATTTATTTTTACTGTATATAGAGACTGAACAAAAGAAATACGATGAAAATAAAATGAAAGTGATCACAATACTAATGAGAACAAAGTTATAAGATATGTTGTCCCTAAATATTAATATAAGTTGATATAATAAAACTGATTAAATAGTAATAGAACAATTTATACTAAATCTGAAGATAATTAAATTTAAATAAATAAAAATATATTCAACTGACAAACCTTCGCACCTATGTACAATATTTACATTTAGCCTTGGGACCTCCGAACTAAAATTTGCCGCCCTCATGTCGACGGTAACGCAGCGCTCCAAGAGTTCACAGGCTTCTATCCTAACCACATCATTGGTATTGAAAGCCATTGGAGACTTAGTGAAAGGGCTGGGGCCAAAATTGTTTTCATTTGTTCAAAACTTTAATATCTTGCTAAATTTTTCATAAAATGTTGGATGGTTAACTTTTACGGTTAATTTCAACGTAAGAAGTCTTCTAAATTATCTCCCCGGTAAGTCTTCTTATTTCATATTTCCAGATTATTGATTACAACTTTTATTACTGATGAATTGGTCTTATCATATAGTTCCATAAATAATTTAATATTTTTGATGATCGTCTCAATTATTAAATGATGAGCGAGAATGCTGAATATAAATGGTTTATCTATGATTGAATTTTGTTTAGATTCCAAATTTTGCTTCCTCGCTACCAGAAGAAGAGGAGTTTTGTATTTATGCTCCAAATTAAAAAAAAAACTGCCAACATTTTCACTCCCACTGTATGAGCAATGTTACAGGCATTAAGGAACTAATTTTGGTTTAAGTCGTTCTGTGTTGGGGCATAGTCGATCACTTGGAACACAGGTTTATTCTATTCCGATTTTCTTAGATTCCATCTACTGCTACCTAACCGTATCTCGGTAAACTTACATTTCGAAAACGGTTCTTCTATTTTGTCTTAAATTTTGAAATTATTGTTAACATGATCTAGTATTGGTGTAAAAAAATAATAATAAGCTTAAAGAAAAAGTATTTTTCTAAACATGGTCATGAGTATTTTTATAGGCATTCCACTCAAGTCCACAAAAATTGTACAAAAGTACAGTTGTCATTGTTGTAGGTAGCTGTAGTTCTGTAACTATACGTATTCTTTAGTTCGCTCTATAATTAGGTTAAATAACTACTTTCTGTTTTAATTAGTCATTTATATCGGGTTACTTAATACTATTCTTCGTTCAATATGTTTCTAGTTTTGACTATTATTTCAATTAATAGCTGAAGGTCAATGAATTCTATAATCTGTTTTTCTTTTACTTCTATGTAAGATATGGAGGATGTTGCTATTCCGCAATGTATTACTGTAGATAAAGATCCCGAAACAGTTAGATAGAATAAACTTTAAATTAAGGCAAAACCCGCCTGGTATCCCGGAGGCAGTAGGATCCAATGTTTGAATAAATACGCTGAGTAAACTTTTTATCGGTTATAATGTTAGCTCCGTGCTGGGATTCGGTTAAAAGCATCTCCGATCGGCTTTTAAACTTCCCTATATCTTCCTGACTCCTCGCCATTGTTTTCTTCTACTTTTTTCCTTTATCTTCCCTTAAGGGCACATTATAATACCGCTGATGCGGGGAATTTTCCTTAATCTTCCTCGGCCTCCTTAGAGTTTTCAAAACCCGACATCATGAATACATTGTAGAAATTACCCCAAGGAGCGGGGTGGCTCTTAAAGGTGCACTGTTTATGCCTGAACAACAGCAAAAGAAATTACTAAAGTAGTTTTAGTAGAAACATTATAGTACAAAGGGTCTCTACAAAAGGCTATGAAAAATAATGTTATGTATAATCTTTGTAAAAATTTAATATTACTGAACGAACTACTCCTCCTTAATGACATATTATTTTATAATTATATATTTATTTGTTTTATTTTAAGTGTTTCGACAACAAGGGTCATTTACATTGAATTTAAACATTGAAAAAGTTAATAAATACAATATTAAATTATTATAACGTACTTTATATAATCGACACTATGTGTAATCATAGATGTTAAAAATGAAGCTTTGCTGTTGTCTCCGATATTCTTTCACCATCTCCCTTAAATCTGAAGAGAAGTGATGTGACTCGTGAGCAATACTTCTATGAGAAAGTGCCGAGCGCTGTGAATTATTATATAATTAGATAATTATTAAAGAGTTGTTTTCTTTTGCAATGATTTATCAAATGGCTAATAAGAAGTCTCGTTCTAAGGACCTCTTTAGGAATTAAAGCTTCTTTAAATTAAACCCTCTTCATTATTTTTTTCCCTACATTCTAAATTTTATTTACAATATAAATGCAATATATAAAATACTTGTATGTATAAACCGTTAATCTAAATATTCATACAACCAACTTGGCCCATCCTTTGCCACATGGCATTATAAGAGTGAGCTGGGTCTGCTGAAAGCGTTATAAAAATATTGACCCAGGAGCCGATCGCCGGGGGGTACTGGAACGGGGAGGGACCGTTCCACTGGGGCATTCTTCATTATAGAATACAATTTTTCATTTAAGGTTTCTATTTTTTTTTTAATCCAGCCTTATTGTGCATCTGCTGCATAAGGAGAACAGCATCATCAATTCATTCTCATATGATTTATCGTTTTTGCAATATAGTGATCAATAAATCAGTGAGTATATGGATTATGTTCTGTAATTCTAGATAATTAAATAAAACGGGTTTCCATCTTTGCTAATAAATACTGGTCGATTTAGACAATTTGGTTAGTTTTTTTGGAAAAAAATTATCTTTTAAATCAATGACTATAATATTTTAGGAGATGTATAGTGTTCCGAGTTTGAATATTTTTTTTAAAACCATTTAAAATAATAGTTTTTGAGAACCCTGCCTTATAGCACATATACCATAAAGAGAATCTAGAAACTAATAATTTCAGCTAAAAAAAGAAAGCATAGTCGTTATTACAATTGAAATACAGTGATAAATAAGTTACTGAGTGAGTTGTATTCTCTTAACGTTAAGATAAAATAAAATTGTTTATATTAAATTAAAAATATTTACCATAAGAAACAAGACATATTTTTGCTAGCACTGGTTCAATTTAGATGATTTTACTTTCATTATGTTTCAAATGAGTGGCTATAATCTTCCTGGAGATTATAGTCTTTATTAGAGTTAATTTTTTATAAACCACTTAGAACCCGAATTTTTTAAAACCCAGCTTATTACAGGTCTATAACAGAAGGGAACTGCCATTAAACTTTATAGGTATTGTTGTTTTAGAGAAACAGTGATTAATAATTAAGTGGGATGTTATAGACACGTATAGCTCGGCTTTATTATATAGAATGGTGGGAAGTCTGCCCTAAGATTGGTTTTAATTACATTATTTTTTCCTCTTTCTTTGCCAATTTCTCTCTCTATTCGCTCTCTTTCAACATAATATTTATAGTTTTAAAAATTTATTATTTATGTATGCTCCACCTAATTTTGAAGCCATTGTATAAATTATTAAATGTTTACTCCTAAATGTTTTTTCTAAATTTAAAAGCTTAGAAAAGGAAATGAACCACAGACTGTACCGTACATAAATACCTTACATTTCTATTGACAAAGAATAACGCACATACTGATAATAGACGCATACAATCGGATTTTATTAATCTGATTATAAGGTTGAATCATTAAATCTCAATATTTTTTAATGTTTAATTTATTAAACTGATTGTTATCAAACCTGCCGAACTCATTGAACGTTAAATCTATATACCTTCGTTTTATTAACATCCGAATTAAGATGGGAGGTCAACCAGTTTTGTGGGTTTCTGTACCGTTCATGGGGCCCTTAAAGTATGGAAAATATGTTTATATCGAGAAAAATACCTCCTTCGGTGGTTTTGATATACTGAATTCACTAAATAACTTATATTTTAATGATTGGGATCGAGCAAGAATTTCATTATATATTTAGTATAAACACAAATACATTATATTTGTGTGTCCGGGTAGGTATGAAGACAATATATGGATAAACAAATAAACATTTATTTAGTTGGCTGAATATACTGACAGGACAACCTGGGATCCAAGACCTAATTGCCCAATGCTGACTGCCATCCCTTCTGCCTCACCACTTCTTCTTCACCCCAGGATTGCTCGCTCTATCTCACCCTGGATTCCCATTTCACTCTCTTCTATCTTATTTATCTTATTCGATCGTTTGTCTCAGGTAATGCTTTTACAAGATTAATGATAGGGAAACGGATTAGTTAAATCAATGCAAATTATTTAAAACGAGTTAGAATAATTGAAATTATAATATGATAACACCAAATTGTGATGTATTACATTTTGGTATGATTTTTGTTTTTGTGGTCTCCATTTAATAAAACAAAACCTTTAAAATTAAAATTAAAAAAATGTGCTAGAATAAAAAAGAAAAATCTGCTTGAAATCTTAATTATTACATAATCTTATCGGTATAGATAGATATATTATTTTATTACACTAAGTGTTTAATGATTAGGATATTTTTAAGATATTAAAAAAAAAATAAGGTAAAATATTACCCATCCTTATGTGGTTGGGTGCGATGATAACAGAGCAGTAAAAATTTAAAAAAAAAATTATAAAACCATTTATGCTGTGTTAATAAATATTTCACTTCTATCTGATATACTAAGTACAAAAATAACTTCATTTTATAACATTAGTTTTGTTATTTTCTTCATCTTTTACATAATGTACACTTAATATGTATCGCTTTAACGTTAGGCGTGGAAGTGACGAACCCACCCTGCGAATAAAACACGTCAAGAAACGCGCGATGTATTTCATAATACTGGAAATATTACCTCCTAGTATTGGGAAATACATTGCGCGAGGACTTAGGCTTCCATGGTCTATTGCCCATAGAATAATAATAATTTACATTTTGTACACTCAATATGTATCGCTTTAACTTAGGTTTCTTTTCACATAAAACTGTTCTAATTCTGTTAGAAATTGGTCCATGACGTAAGTTCCAGACGAATTTTAGCGGAGCAATATAAATCTAGAACTCTGTGTATTAAAATTTTAGCAATGTTTTAAAAATAACTATGAGTATTGCTTGGTTTTAGTATTATGTATTATGTCATTCACATGCGGGTGACAAGGCAGAAGTCTTCTAGGCTGAATGTAAATATTTTAACTTATATATTTATTTTTATCTTATTAATTAGATTTTAAGTTATTCATTTATTTTTGACTTGTTTATTAGTTTTAAACTTAGTTATAACTTTTTTTTTAACTTTAGTAATACTATTGATATTTTATTTTAGATTATTTCTACTTTTTTATTTATTTGTTATTACATTTCTTATTATTTTTGTTCTAATAATAGTTTAGTAAGTCTCATGGTGTTGAAATTGGATGAAACTATAAATTTAAATTATACTTGTGCAATAATTGAATATTTGCTACGGATCACTAGAAAAGTGTGGTATGAGATGTGTGAGAGTAAAATAGAGAAAATAGCATAGATAAGGTTGAGAATGAAATGAAGAGAATAAAAGTGGGAAATGAATAAAGGAACAAAAAAATGTTATTTAATATGTTAATAAAAAAATCAATTAATAACACTGCATTATGATACTTGGTTATTATGTAAACTAATATAAGAGTAAAATATTGTATCTTTGTTAATTATTTTGTATTAGAGTTTATATTATGTATAATAAGACTAAGAATACTGTGTATACATGGGTTATGCGGCAACCCAACAAATTTGGCTAGCATGGGTGGTAAAATTAAGCATTTCTTTCTATGAATATTTCCATCTTTAGTAGTTTTCTTTTTTTTTTTGCAATTATTCGGTTTGTCTATCTACTTCTTTTTTGTGTTCTATATCTACTATTTCAATAATTTTTATAACTATTATTACTTTTTTTTCTCATGATTTGAATATATACTTATAGTTCTAAAACCTATTTTCATTGAATAAAGTATATTGTTCCGTTTTTTGGTTATAAAAAAATATTAGGTAGTAGAAATGATATCTATACTATTTTGTCGGTCGATCGGTAGTAGAAATCTGAAGTGAATACGAATTTGGTTCCTGCCTTTCAAGATAATATTTTATAATAATTGTGTAGGAAAATAGTTAGAATATTTGATTGAGTTCGACTCCATAAATAATTTAAAATTCTTGCAAAAATGTTTTAAATATTTTTAAAATTTACTTTTTCAAACATACAACAACAACAACGGACAATAGTGAATATACTTATTTAATTTGAAATTTGTTGATATCAGTCTAACGAAATACAGAATCGTACTCAGATGAAGCAATATTAATTTTTAATGAATAGCCTTATATTGAACAGTACATATGAATAAAGGTCAAGACTCAATATTTTATCTCTATAAACTAAGACATATTGAACCGACATACGAAGGAAGACCTTACTCAATTGGTTCCATTCTTCCAGATATGACTGGCAATATACAGCAGTTGTTCTGGAGCGATTCATCTTCTTTATTGGAATGATTTACTGTAGTCGGATTTCCAGCGCTGGAAGTTCCTCGTATAACTTCCTAACTTTTTATAAGCCTCTCTAATCTCTAAGTTTTAGGTTTTGCCCCAGTTTTTAACTCTGTTTTCCCTCTTTCCTTTTTTTTTTTTTTCATTTCCTAGTGGTAAAATCCAGTCTAAAAAACTGTCATGACTCATTCTCTACACCCCAGTTTTATTAATTATTTCCGAGGAAATCATTAGTATCCAGTATAATATAATTACGAATGTTTTTAATGGCATTATGAATGAAAAATAAAATTAATTTGACTTTATTTAATTAATAAATAATTATATATACGTAGTATAGCTATTTTTAACTAGGGCTTTGTTAAAACTTTTTCATGAAATTATTTGTAATGGATCATTTTGAATAACTTCTACTAATATTATTTTTCTAAATTGGAAAAAAGTTCGATTCTGTTTTAATTAAATTTACTTCAGTCTTATATCATATTTTTAATCTTTTTTAAAAGTTTTTAAAAACTTTTTATTTAACTTTCATTAATCTCCCAAAAGATTTGAAACATAAATTACCACATTGATAACTAGGAATGGTATTTTAATACAATCTATTCACATGACTATGTGTTTATTTTTACTCAAATAGGCTGTAAATAAATACAAATATTAAATATAAAATAATATTTCAAAATTATAAATTTAAAAAACCTGAAAATAAACATAATACCTATATAACTAGTTAATGTTGTTAAAAGATGGTTTTAAAACAAAAAATAAATACATTATCGATTAAGGATGACTTTATGATGCCCATCATCATTTATATTTGAGGTATTATTATAAATGACCATTCAGTTCAAGCTATAACAATAAAAAAATAATCAAAAATAGTGATCTGACGCTTTAATGCCTATAAGCATTCCTAATTCTTATTTTAAACTACATCCCTAAAAGAACTACCCAAGAAATAATTAATAAAGTTTCATTTTTAACATCGAGTAAAATTCAGTATACCCAATTATTTTTAAGCGTTTAGATAATAAAATTTAATGAACGTGGTTAAAATGTGTCAATTACCGTCCCTATATAATAAATGACGGTATTATAGAGTCTTCCGAAAATTAGGTGTTCTAATTAGAATCCGGGGAAATTGATGAAGCAGATAAATCTTCTTGCTTACTCAATGTAGTAATCATCCGAATCCAGATATTATGAATGACATGTAATATATAAATTTATAATAACTGAAGTGTATTAAGTATGATTTCAATCTTCGCCTCCTCGCTACCTAATTTAGAGACACTTTGTATTCATACAACAAATAAAAAAAAAAAATGATTTTCTTAAGACTGAGAATTTTCACTCGCATTTCATTTTTTGGACATTAAAAAAAAATTAAAATCTGAACTGATACGGCCCATGAAGAGTCAGGGGATCAGTACTTTGTAAGGAAGTACTGTTACAAGACAAATGGTTGTGCAAGGAGTTGATTTCGACCGCCAGATTTTTACGCAATTAAGGGTACTCAAATTATGAGGCTGGGTGGACCCCAGGAGGGGTCCAGAATCCACAGTGTTGACTACAGTGTAACAGAAAATAATTTTCTGTCCAGCCGGATTCGAACCCAGGTCCTTGGAGTTAGTAGCATTGTGCCTTTCCACGGTACCGCGCTACCCATTTTTTGGACATAAATGAACAAATATGATTATCTATTTGTGTAATAGAGGTGCTGTATGTACGTAGTATACACACAAACACACACATCTCTGCGAACAATATAAAAATCTGGATGGCAACTCTTGGGTATCCGATATCAGTGTTAAACATGCTATTTGGGCCTGTAATTCCCAAGCTATTCAGGAAGTGAATACTGCATCGCACTCCGGCTTTGTATGGGCGAAGATCAACGACGTATACATCTTTAGCTGTTACGCCTACCTCAGCATCACAATCGAACATGGCAAAGCACCAGGATTGGACGGAATTCCTATTGTAGCTCTGAAGGTGGTTCTCAGGAAACGGCCGGATCTTTTCATCTCTTCAACTCTTGCATTCGTGAAGGCTCAATCCCGAAACCTTGGAAGAGACAGCGATTCGAACTTCTACCAAAGAGTAAGGGAAGACTGGAAGACCTATCGTCCAACTTGCTTATTGGATACTATGGATAAGGCATTTGAGAAAATCCTTCCCCTCAGGCTACAAAAGTTCATGGAGGGAGTTAATAGCCTCTCGCGGGCTCAATACGGATTTCGTAAAGAGCAATCCACGATAAATGCTGTTGGATTGGTAGTCGAGATGGCCCGTACAGAAATTGCAGGAGCAAGATGGAGAGGTCCCAAGCGTTATGCAGCAATCGTCACTCTAGATGTTAAGAATGCTTTTAACACTGCAAGATGGACCTGTATAATAGATGCCCTACAGACTATGGGACTATGGCTGTGCCAGTCTATCTTATGAGAGTTCTCACAGATTACTTCAAAGATAGAGTTCTGTTTTATCTGGTGGTGTCCCAGAGGGGTATGTAGTACAGGCTCTTCAGTGCAACGTCATGTACGACGTAATCTTCAAATTTGCAGACGTCTATTTGGAAGACGTTTTCCTCATCGCTAACCAGCTGTTGCTACGGTCCGAGTTTGACTGTCTTCGGTCGCCCTACAACTTGCAGATTACAAGACCGAAGTAAATAGCAGGAAGCATACTGAGTCCACCAATGTCACGGTGGGTAGGTACTTGCTTAAAATACCTACGAATCACGATTGATGTCCTCCGCTTCAATGTTTACACGGAATACACATTTCAGACATTACACGCCAAATCTGCTAAAGTAGCATTCTTAAATTCACAGTTTATGCCAAACGTTGGAGGCCCTAGGGAGAGTCGCAGAAGGCTTCTTGCTACTGTCTCTTTAATTATGGTATATGCAGCTCCAATTTGGAAATAAGGTCTGGTAACTAAATTATATAGGATTATATTTCCACCTTCCCCTGCCTTACCAGCAATTACCAAATTATATAGGGACCTTTATTGCATGTAAGGCAGGGGAAGGTGGGAATTAATAAATAAATAATAAAATTGTACAGGAGGCAGTTGGTTTCCTTAAAGACAGTATGTGCTTTTCGAACTGTTTCCTATGAGGCGGTGTGCGTGATAGCCAGAAAGCCGCTTGTGTAACTTCTTGTTAAAGACAGAAGTATGCACTGCCGACGACGCTTACACGTTTCCATAGAAAAAAAGCGGATATTAACGTTCGATCTGTGGCGTAGATCAGCGTTGTGGGGCTGCAGATTCTGAAAGGAGGATAATAGTCGATGTGGGCTTGTGGTATGGTCGCCAGCATGGTGAGGTGGATTGTTTGGATTTATTTCAGTAATTTAGAGCTGCTGGCATTTCAACGATGCTGTTAAAAAAAAAGAGAAATTAAATATAATGATCTATAAAAATCCCAAGTTTCATTGAAATGTTGGTATTTGATATTTCCTATTTTATAAGGTTTACTAAGTAAAATTACGTAAGATAAAATTAATTACCAATTAGCGTTATTGCATTGTATGCATATGTTCCTTGTGTATTTGTTTCACCTAGTAATGCAAAGGTATATTACTTATTAATTGCAATTCATATATAATCTATTGGACCCGAAGAGATATGTGGTCGTTTGGCTGCCGAGTTGTGTACTGATTGTTAATACTCCACACGCTCCGCTGTATAAATGTCAAGGGTCGGTCTTTTACCTTGTCAGGATTATTCCGCAATCTATTCGAAAAATATTTACACTCTTCTGACTGGTTTAATAAGCTCTATTTTGTCATGCGAGCATATATTTATACATCAGACCTTCGCAGAAATGTTAGTTTATAACGTTGTTAAAGAAATTTCAATAAAGTCGAGATTTATCGTGAAATATTACTCAGAAATATGATTTTCTTCCTCCGTTCTCATGATATTCTAACATCATACGATTTAATAAACTCATTTGGTGATAGTACGAATTTATCTGTAAATTATTTTTAAGAAATGGAATATTTATTAGCATATCCATATATTTTCACCTCATATAAGTGTTGAAGGTTTGGAGTTTATCGGCCATAGAATCCACTTTAAAAACTATATCTTGAAAGATGGTCATAATTTTTTAGTAACATATTTGTTAGCCCACAGAACTGTTTTCAATGCAATGTTAGGAATATGTAACTATTGGTCTAGAGTCGTGATTTAAAAACCAAATGTTTTGATGTACTGTAGTAAGTATGTACTGAGTGAAACAGGAGACTTCGAAATTAAATTCACTAAAGAATTAATTTTTCATAGTAAATTTAGAGTAAAATAATAACTATTTTGTATAAAATAAAACTATGTTCTGAATACTGCGTTCGCGAAGTTCCATATACAGGTCTGGCAGAGTTTGAGGTGCTTACCTAGCAACATCAGAAGAGCGAAACGTTTAGTTTGAAATTAATCGATGTAGTAGTGAAGACGTGGCTTATATGGAATAATAAAAGTTTAAATCGACCGCGTTGTACTTTTTGAGGTGGGACTCCAAAAATATGTCTACTATATTAATATTTCAATATAGATATTTTAGTCAATAAAAGGAAAATAAAGGATGAATAGAATATTACTTGGGATTTCTACTTAAATAACGCTACCGGATGAATTATATAATAAAACTAATAGTTTTGATGGATACTGAAAGGTGAATATAAAACTTCTATTCTACATCATGACTTCAACATGCCATAAGCCCATGGGCTTTTTGTAAGTTTATGTAATTCATTATGTACTGCTTGGAAGTCTTTCTTGATGACAGGCTTTTGATCGAGTCTGGCACCCAGGACTGCTATACAAGATCTGTAAATTCCTATCCCCGACATACTTCTTCATTATCCGTTCTTATCTCTCCGACAGATTATTTAAAAAAAATCACAACAGCGCTTATTCATCCCTATTCCGGCAGTCTGATGGTGTACCTCAGGGTAGTATCCTTGGTCCTATTCCTTCTACAGTTTTCAAAGCTGACATCCCAACCCATCCTAACACTATCCTCACCATGTATGCCGATGACAAAGGTCTATTTTCAGTGAACAATGATCCTTACATTGTATCCCAAACCCTCTAATCCCACATTATCACCCTTGAAGAATGGTGCCAAAACTGGAGGATTAAAATAAATCCCACCAAATCACATTTACCCTTCGTCGTAAAACCATGACTTTTTGCTCAATAGTATCTTTTAATAACACTCCTCTTATTCCTGTCGAACAGATTCGTTACTTAGGACTACATCTGGACAAACGACTGACATGAAATCCTCATACAAGACTAAAAAGACATGAAACTGCTCATCGATTCCGACTATACGGAGTTGAGCTTCGGAGCTCCACTAAACCATCAAATTCCTTTCGAATCCAATCCTTACAGTCCAAAATCCTTCTTACTTTGTCATAAAGCAAGTCATTAATCAGGACCTTCAATGATAAACTTGTCAACCACCCAAATCTACTTGTTTATAACCTGGCTTCTCCTTCATTACCTAATAATTCTCCTAGGCGTCTGAATAGAAGATGGTCTCGAAATCTTCTCCTCTAGAAATGTTATTAGAGTTCTCTATCAGTG
>NW_027108830.1:499326-505921 GCF_000696795.3 Halyomorpha halys | reverse complement strand
TTAAAGATATGGAGCTGTGAACTTTCCTTTCGTTAATAGAATAAACTCGATATTCAGAACAGCGTATGTGCTCTATGCAGTATATATATACATATAGTTTATTAGAACCGCTCCACTGACTCAGCTTCTCATGTATCTAACTCATCCCCTTTAACTTCAATGGATGGTAATGGCATCGCAAGCTTTATAAGAATATGAACTCTTGACCTGGGTTAATGTGGTAAATTTATGTACCCTTACCCTTACCCCTGACTGACTTTTAATGCTAATAAAGCTACCTATAATTAGTCATGGCTTGGTTATAATAATTTTAGTTATGTTAAGGGTCAATTTTTTTATCTTTACTGACGTTAATTTAATTTATCACATCTTTGATTTACTTGTTAATGTTACATCGAGTGAATACATTTCTGGTAGTTTCAACTTCTGTTGGAATCGATTCATAATATACTTTATAATTAACACCGCAATACTAAATAAACTCATTAAAGAACAACTGGATTTAGAGTCAATCAAAATTTATACAAATTAAGTTTTTAAAAATTAAACACGTTTATTGTTGTAAATACTAAGCCGAAAAAGAATTATCGTACAAATGAGTCGGCATTTATTTTCAAATTTATTCATCTTAATTTACGATAAATGAAAAATATATTTTAAACAATGATAAATAAAGGAAAATTAAATAATTTAAATTAATGTGCCAGTGAATTTGAAAATATTATCTGTGATTACTCAAATTCTTCTTTGCTCAATAAAAAAATAGAGATAATAAATGAGGGTAAGTTTTTGTTCTACTTTTGAGCAATAAATTGTGAAATATAATATGATTTATTTGATAAAAAAGTTATTTTTTACGAAAATGAGTAAATTCTCCTTTAACTGACTTCTCTCCCTCTTCTTTAATTTTCTAGAACGTTGAAGAATATGATAAAATTTATTAAATTCCATCTGTAGAGGAATACCTCTCCAAGTTTTGTTTGAACGTGGAATCAAATTTCCTTTTTCTTACATCTCGAATTCTCCCTCCCCCTATCTTAGGGAATCATAAAGGGAGTTTACTTTTTATGAAGCGAGATAGCTGAGATTTAATATCCTAAAAATGAAGTTATACTTAATAAAGGCCATTTTGTTTTTTATGTATATCGTAATACACTTACGAGTTATTTAAGTACTTTATCCTTTTCATTCTCTTGGAAATTGGAAATAACCGTCATAATAGGACATTTCGGAATTTTATTATCCTATATACAGGGTTACAATTCTAGTAATATTTTTTTCTGAGTTCCATATATGAATCTTTTCTTGTTGGTCTCGTTTGAAAAAAATAACTTTCACTGAAAGAAAAAATAAATAAAATGCATCATACCTTTCTTATGCAATGCAACGAAAAGCCGTAATAAATTATTGTATATTACTTTATTATTTTAATTTATTGTTTTATAGTTTCAGTAAAAACAAATAATTTAATGGGAATAACGTAAAACGCCTTTCCTAATTCCGTTAGAAATAGTGAGTTGTGACCGAAGGAGTTAGAGCATCGTATCGTATCTGGTTCGTATCCGGCCTGGGATTTTGAATTTTATTACGTTGCGGTCTCTTGAAATAATAAGTTGGTTACCTATAGATTACGGTATAGCAGAAATGATCAGGAAGGGGTTCATAAATAAAAAAAAAAGGTAATACAATGGTAACGCTACATTAAATTACTTCTAAACTTCTTGAAAACCCTATGATTCTTACATCCGTGCAAAAAATATCTTATCCTTCATCTCTGTTTGCAGTTTGTTAGTAGATTTAGAACTGATTTTCAAATTGTTACTTTGGTGAAATTAACTATTAATTTTAAAATAAAATATAAAATTTCATAATAGATGGTTAGAGATTTTTTTAATAATTCGATTAAAATACAGTATCGATTGATACTGGTTTTTTAACTATAAACAAAGAATGAGAAGATTACGCCAGAAAAAATGATTTTTCCTCTCCCAGACACTCATTAATAAAATTATTGCAGAACATTAGGTAATATTAAAAAAGAGACCTGATAAATTAGATAGCTCGCCCGGGCGGAGTGATGACCCGCTCAAGTTTGTTCCCTTTCGCATTGATATATCGTTAGTCCTACGAAAAACTTGTTAGTGGTTCAAGTTGTTATTTGTGATTTATGGTTCTGTAACTTATATGCTAAAACCTGAGCTTACTCTCTTTCTGCAGACCTTTCCCTTCATATTTACAAGTCATTCAGTCATTTTTTTTGTTAATAGACATTTCTTATTAATAACCAATTAGCTTTTATATTATAGACAAATTTCATGTATCAACATGCTGATAACCTTAATATAAATATATAATATAACATATGTGTCGGTCAATGTTGCTTCAGTGGAACCACACTTTTACAAAATGTAATTTGTGATGTGTTTCGTTTATATCCTTTGTCATTAAACAACACCATCTTCTAAGAGTTGATTAAATGTTGTTTTTCATATTTTTCTAATGGGTGACCTATTAATATTATTAACAAACTTGAAGTTTTTTTTCAAGCTAAAGATAACTTAGTTATTATCAGTTAAACCCGAACTCTTCATTCCTTTGTCATTATTTAAATGTATGGTAAGGATTGTCTATTAAATCCTCATTCCACCAATTATTTTTTATAACAACCAGACCAGTAGCTTTATGTTCATTCAGTATCCAGGCTTGGGAAACGGAGAAGGCTTAGAATAATTATAATATATTACGTATTTTATTATTAAATTACAGGGTGGTCAGAGTTGTAGCTAAGATAAATAAACATAGTTGTTTATTATTTTCATTTATTTGATAATAATACTTAATAGCTAAGGTTTCGAGTCACATTGCTCGTATTTGTCAGGAATATAGTGATTAGTGGAGGTTTACATTAATAAAATCAATAAATGCATTTTACTAATGTACACCTCTCTGAAGAATATATAATGAAGACTTCAAGTGTGAATCAAACGATGGCCATCTTCTAATTCACATATGGTTAATCATCTATATGTAATATTTATTATGAAATGCTAGAACAAATATTTCTTTTTCTTTTCCCTGTTTGAATTTTTTTTTTTTTGCTTATATAATTTTGCCTGTAAGAGAAAAGAAAAAACTACTATTGTACTAAAAGTGTACTTTTTCATTGGAAAATTTTGATATTTCTCATTCTTTTGTATCTATTATTTACTAATTAATTAGTATCGACAAAACGAAAAAATCCTCTGAATGAATTTTGGCGACTTCGTGTCAGTGAGCAAGCCAAGAACTGATGTTATTGAAAAATCAAAATTAATCAGCACTATTTTATTCATTTAATTAAAAAAAAACCATCCAATATGGTCCCACTAGATGATCTATCGGTTGGTGCCAAAAGAACGCATACAATTTTTTTATTTTATTTTATTTATTTATTGATATTTACAACTGTATAAAAAAATACAATCAGTAAATTTGATCATAATGGCATAATGATATGATACAAGATGTAGAGAAACTACCCAGTAGTAGAACTCTAAAAACAGTTTAGAATATAAGGTCACGAGGCCATCTTCTTTTCAGGCGCCTCGGAGGATTGCCAGGAATGAAGAGGAAGCATGGTTAGAAACGAGTGGGTTTGGGTGGTTAGGGAGTTTATTATGGAAGGAATAATATCGGGTTCGGGCTAGATCGGTTACATAAGGAACATTTAGGTCTTTATGGATGCATAAAAATGATAGACGTGAAATGTATTTATTACAATTTTGACTATTAGGGCATTGTGGAGGCTATACAATTTTTAAGCTAGATTAGTACAATATGAGTTGATCTCAAGTGATACAACTAATAATTTAATTAACAACTACCAAAATGAAAAGAAAGTAAAACATAAAAATGAAATAATAATTATTAAAAAATTAGATAAACGATAATAATAATAAAAATAACTCAAAGGACTTTGAAGTGTATAATACATCTGCAAATTTACAATTAGTGAATTGATATAATAATGAAAATAAAACATGATGATACAGGATATGATAAGATATACATTGCTAATTCTAATGGTAATTCAATAAATAATTATATGGAGATAGGAAAAAATACAGGCAGATATGTTCATTTGGTGAATCAAAATCAATTATTGGGGATCATAGAAGTAAGAATGTACCCAGTTAAATATTTCTTTTTTTTTTTTTTTGTAGTTGATTTATTTATTATTTTCTGGTAAGCGATTGATCAGATATAGTATCATATATTTATTTATTATATATTACCATGTATCATGTATTTATTTTGTTAAGTTCCCAGTTTTGAGAGAATAACCCACATATTGACCAACTTCCTGAAGTTTGATGATAGTTTAAGGATGATAATATTTTTTAATGATATCAATGAATAGGGGTTATCAATGGATGCTAAGAAAATGGTTTTTGCATCCCTAACAAATGAGGATTAATTATAATACCTCTAAGATATGCTGAATCCATCAGAAATTTTAATAGTATGAAACTTCGTTACAGTGTTGAGTAGGGAAATGCAATGTTCTTGAAATTAATCCTAATGACATTAGTTTGAGGAGCTGACTAATAGAGATTGCAAAGCAGTTACCGTTCCAGTATCCAGCTAAATGCTTTTCACTCTACCACCTGCTGCCTTTCTTAACTTAATCCTTCCAGCGACGGATTACCCACTGATATTTAATTCTCTTTTAATTGTATGTGTTAATTAATTGTTTAAGTAATTCAGCGTTGTGTTGTGTTAAAGAAATTTATATCGTTACGAAACTGGCAAATACCACGTTTGTGAGAAGCTGATGTCACTCCTGCTTCGAAGTATTACGTTCAGTTATAAACTCTCGTAATTGAAGTGATAGCCGTTAGGTCACGGTCTACCATGAAGCAAAATTTTTTCATTTTCAAATTGAGTACATAACTGTATTTATTAAAAAAATGGAATGTCTTTAATACATCGTTTGTTTGTTTGTTTATTGTTGCTTAAATGCGTAAAACCCTCTGGTTATCAACGCCTATGGGATGCTAAAAGTTTGGTAAAAATTAATAATAAATGAAATACAAATAATAAAAAAAAAAAAAATTAAAGTCGAAGAGGAGTTATAATTTAGAAAGAAGGCGATGTGCTTTTAAAAATTCAAACACTAATGTAATTTTAGCTTTCTCATCTGTGAGAGCTTTTGATAAATTTGGGGTCAGTCCTATCCTGTTTATTGATATACAACTTGAAGGAGAGAGTTAATATGGATTTGTTCGGAATAGAAGGATTTTAGAACGGCTATTAAAACTCCGCGACAGCTGTGATTTGAGGTTCTGTCATCCTTCCGATAAATTTCAAAATCTTTTATGGTTATGTTTTTAAACCATTATAATTCCATTGAATTAAGGCAATTTATAATACCTTTTAATACATTAGGCCATTTAATAAATCGTTTTTCTACCCAATTAACGATTACCTTCTAATGGCAGATGCTTAATTAAAAGATATTTAATTTTTTCTTCTACTATTATTTTGTGGTTATTTAGCGTTCATAATATTTACATATATGCATATAATATAAATGCATTTGTAATTAGTATGCATTATTATATAATAACAAAATGTGTTTATTTACTCTTCTTTCTATTTTCATTTTTTCTTTTTTTGCACTGTTTGTAAAAAAGAAAAAAGAAAGACAGAAAGGAACAAATATTTTTATTTGATGTATTGTTTTTCTAACTACAGATATTTTCAGGCACAATTCATCATCTTTCATTCTTTTATTGAATTGAGAGTAACTCTATTCTTATTAAAAGTACGCAAGCGACGTAGAAGCAATAAGATAGTGAAATTTGAAAGTTAAGTTAAAATTA
This sequence comes from Halyomorpha halys, assembly GCF_000696795.3. NCBI lineage: Eukaryota > Metazoa > Arthropoda > Insecta > Hemiptera > Pentatomidae > Halyomorpha > Halyomorpha halys. The sequence continues at coordinate 500,057 of NW_027108830.1, read as the reverse complement.
AATTAATGATTTTTTTAATACTCAGGTTTCGAAAAGAAGTTATTTTTTTATAAAACTATTATTCTACCTCATAAAGTAGTTTCCACTTATTCCACTAAGTAGTTTCTAAACTAGTTTTCACATAGTTTTAATGCACATTTTCATGCATGTATAAAATCACTCTCAGATAAAAATATGTTGACTATTTTGTCACTACTTGGCTGATTTAAAAATTTGGTTGTAAATAGACGGTTCATGTATAATCCTTATGTTTTAGGTGTATGGTTCCGGCTTCAACAATCGTTTGATGTCTACTGTAAGTAAACTTAACATAATTTATCTTTTTATTTAATTTTTTTAAATATAATCACACCGTGTAAATACAATTCTCTTCTCCTTCACCTCCCATTTCTATTATTATTTTATGGGAGTATTTGAACAGCGTGGAATGGTGTAATTTAAAAGACAAGCAATTACGGAGTGTAGTTGAGATATCATCAGGGAGAGAGAGATAGAGAGAGAGAAGAAAAATTCCATTTAGGGTTGATGATAGTAGTTTTTTAAATATTGTTTTTTTCAGAGAGCGTTCTTCAAACGGTTTTATATATATTTTTAAATTCTTTTATTGTGTTGTTTTTTAATTCATTGAATTTCTACAATAAATCTATAAAATGTATTAAATAGATCACTGGAAAAATCAACTCACGTATTTAGAGCATAATCATGTGTGTATATGTATATGTATATATATA
>NW_027108830.1:494770-499276 GCF_000696795.3 Halyomorpha halys | reverse complement strand
ATATTTGTTATAATAAATAATATAGGGTATCTAATGGATCTGAAATGCCACAAAAATCAGGTTTTTTTTTTAATAAATCGTCGCAAATAAGGAAATTTAATAGGCTAAAAAATACCTTGCGCGAATCCACTATCATGAATGAGAACTGGATTAGAACCAATGTTTATATGGAAGTATATGTCTAGATTTTATTTCCAGTAAGATATAATTGCAGCATCGTAATGTAGATAAAATCCACTTCGAGTAAAACTTCTGCATTTAATAAAATTGGATTATATGTTACAAAATAGTATAAATTTCTTTTGGGAATGACCTTAAATTGGCTCTTGCCTTGCTAAAAAAGTGTGGTGTAGAATTATTTGTTTTTAGTATACCTTAATTATTTTTTTAAAAAGGTGATAATAAGCCTCAAAAATAACAGAGTAATGTAGGTAGCTAATGCAGTATCTAATCATTAATTAGCTAATAACTATAATAACTCCAGTTTTATAAATTAATTATGTGGTATGCTACTCCGTCTTTTCAAAAAATTAGTGTTTTTAACAAAAGTAATTAAAAATGACTAAAATGAAGCTTTTATCTATGAAAAATGTAAAATAAAATATTTAATGTGAGGAAAGAAAATGAAATTGTTCCTTAAAACATTATGCAATCTATAAATTTATGAAATGTAATAAAAATACTAAATATTACTATACTCAAATGAAATTAAGTACTTAAATTTATAAGCTAGAAACGAATATTTTTTTTCTGTGAAAAAAATGTAAAATAAAATATCTAATGTGAGTGAGTAAATTTTTCTTAAAAATTTTATGAAATATGATGAATGAAAATATTTTATATTGGAAAAAGATAGTTGACCGTATGAAGTAGATTGGAGGAGTCTGAGTGGGGGTCAATAAATGAATCAAAATAGTAAAAGAAAACAATTTATTGTTAACCAACGTTTCGCCCCACTTTGCAGAGCTTCGTCAGGGCTGTCTAATATAATAGTATGGGCTGTCTAATATAATAGTATGGGCTGTCTAATATAATAGTAGTATGGTATCTAATATAATAGTATGGGCTGTCTAATATAATAGTATGGTATCTAATATAAATGTATGGGCTGTCTAATAATAATAGTATGGTAATACAGAGGAAAACTCAAGTCAGTGTCATTAAATAGGCCCTGACGAAGCCCTGCAAAGTGGGTCGAAACGTTGGTTAACAATGAATAGTTATCTTTTACTATTTTGATACCTTTATTGACCGCCAATCAGACTAGCTTCCTCCAATCGAAAATACTTAATATTGCTATTAAATTAAATTTAGTTCTTGAATTAAAAATTATAGCTAGCATCTATATGTCCAATAACTTAAAGTTAAAATTTACAAAACTATTATTTTTCTTACTCGGATAAATTAACCGGAGAATTTTTAAAGCTACATAACTCCTAATTGCATGAAATGCTAGCGGCAAATATAATCGACATGATAGCGTTGGATCAATTATATGTACATATAATTTAGCCACTTAAAAGCCTGTTTAAAATGTTTTGAATAGAGACAAACTACTTGTTTTTGGAGAACATCTTATAACTTCGAAGAAAAACATTCAACAAGTTTAAAAGTGGAATTTAGTTAAGAGTTTTACAATAGACTCCTTACAATAAATTTAGCTAAGATAAACAGAAGTTCATTGAAGTAATTTTATCTATTTTACGATGGTGCTATGGATCTTAATTACTTTGAATCGTTTTTGAGTGATCGCTTCAATTCAGAAAAAACGAACTTGAATGAAAAAAAATCACTAAGGCATTTTCTTATTCCACTATTTCATACTAATCCAAAATGTTATTTTGAACAATTGAAATGATTAACTTATCTTTCAAGTAAACTATGCATGTTATTAATATGCACTGGTTTTTCTGTTCTAATTAAATATTTCTGCGGAAGTCGGCTTATAATTTTTCTACTTTATTTACTTTGCATTGTTCCATTTAAGTCTCGTTTTAGTTAATAGCTTATTGAATTGAAAAGCGCAGTGGAATCATGTATTTTTTATTATCATGGTTCTACCATAGTTCAGTTGTATCACATATCACATTAAAAACAAATCAACTTTGAACCAATGTGATCTCCTATAGAAATTTTTCTTCAGCCCCAGACCACTCTGCTCTCCGTTTCCACATTAGACTCAGATCCTCCAAGCTTGAAGTTTGTCTCAGAAAACGCTAGCAGTTGAGTAGTTAGCTGTGAGCGTCTGCAGCTGGGATCTTATTTAGGGCATTAAGTGTTTTCTCTTACCCTAGGTCCAACTTCGATTCTCTATCAGCTCCAGGACTGGAGGGATGAATGTCTTATTCACTAATTGTCATCGATTCAGGAATCCGTAGTGAAAATGTTTATTCGGGATATACCAAAAAAAATTACTATTTTTTATTTTGGATTTCAAATTGACTTTCGGGACTTCAAAATGAGACGAAATCATATGACAAGACATAAGTAAAACATATTCTTTTACTAATAACTATTTTCAGATAATAATTCATTTCAGGATCTATGTCTCTGCACCACCAGGATTTATTACAGCCTCTAAGATGCTCGATTCATTTAGTTTAGCTATGTTTTACGTTATGGGTAACCTGCTTCTGTCTCTCCCTTTTCTTCTCCTCACTCCCAACATTATATTGATTTATTTATCGTTTAATTTATTATGTATATAATTTCACAAAATTTTTATTATTCACAAAATTGTAAAAGCTTTAATCAATAAATATTCTATGCATCTAACTTAGGAAAGGACATGGATCAGGGGCTATATAGTACCCGTTATAATTTTACTTTCATATCAATTGTCTTTTATTTTTTTTGATACAGTGAAGCTTTAAGGGCCCAGGTTATAGAAGGACCGTCGTGGCAAGAATAATTAAAATAAAATGGTGGGTTTAAACCAATAGAGGACTTTAAATAGATGTAAAGAAAATACGCCCAAAACCTAAAAATAAAATAGTCTTTTGAGTACCTATAAAGCTGTCTTGGAACATTCAGGTTATCGATTTAATTTTCAACAGAACGACTTTTTTTTATTTGTTTTTTTAATTGCAATCCAAAGCGAAGGGGAGTTTACCTGGTAATTTACAGGTGACCAACCTATTCTAAACATGGTAGGGGTCAAGTTTTTCATTTTGTGGGACCATCACTCAATGAAAAAAGTCAACGCCCCACGTAGACATAGACCTAACCCACAATGGCCCAAAGACATAGACCCCGACTATTTTTCTTTGTGTTAATATAAAAGAATAAATAGCATCAACTCACTGCCTAATTGTTCACTGTATCTCAAAAGCGACCATGCCTAAGTAGCTATAATTATTTATGGCTGCTCTTATGGTAGAGATGTGCCGGTTGTATTTAAAGAACCATTGAATAGTGATATTTCGTATATAATTATGCCCAGCGTACATCGCATTATTCTTATCTGATATAACCATATTTTCAAATTTGTTTGAAATATTACCACTAGCATATGCTAATAGAAGAACACCATGGATTACAATACGATAACAGGATGTCCTTTTATCTATTTTTATTTTAACAAATATAAAAAAAAAATCATCGAAATGCAAAAACAATGGATAAGGTTTCGATACCATTGTTAAGGAATAACACCAGTTCGCCGACTGACAGAGCTTTATCTGTACAATTGATGGGGCGTGGTTTTTCGAACAGTTGATAGTCAGCCAGTGAGCTCCACTGACCCATGCCCTCCACTTCCATTCCGGCTTCATCTCTGCTTCACTGTTGACATTTCATCTAATCGTTCAGTTTCAATATTTTATCTTGGTTCCAGTACATTGTTTCCAAGCGTTCATTGTTGTCAATATCAAAATAAAAATATTTGTCCGACTGAAAGCAATAATCCCAAAGTTTGATAGTAGCTTGGATGGAAAATATATATTATTATTTTTATATGTGTAATTTAGATATTCCCCCGGGATAAAAGTGGGGAATATTACCCAAATTATTTGTAATTAATTGGTATCGCTCTTATAAGTATTTAGAATGGACTGGATTTAAAAATAAATGAGACATGGTGATAAAGAGATGTAATTCTAATCTTGAATTAATTTATACACAATTGATGGCATATGCGAAAGGAATTATACAATAGGGTTAGTTGTTGTTATATAATTTTGATTATTGGGTTACATAAAGTAATCAAAGGTATTGTTGTTTCCTTGAACTTGTGAACTATTGAGATTGTAGATATCAGTATTGGTGAGCTTCCAGTTACGCTTTTTTTCCTTAGCAAGTGTGGGGACAAGCTTAGTTCGGAGTTCTCCAATCTGAATTTTGAAATTGTTTTAAGAAATGGATGTGTTTAAGATTTTTTTTTTCAAGTTTAATGTTGTTTCTTTTCTTATATTCATATTTATTAATTTGTTATAATTTAATTTATCATATACATTAAACTTGAAAAAATAATCTTAAACACATCCATTTCTTAAAACAATTTCAAAA
>NW_027108830.1:486846-494720 GCF_000696795.3 Halyomorpha halys | reverse complement strand
ACACACACACACATATAATCTCCAAATGTTCTATTTTGCCTCTATTACCGTTGTATGAATGTATATGACAGAATATAATACAACACAATAAACGAAAAAGAAATTACCTTTTATGAACACATGTGAGTTAACTATGGTTAAATGTAAACCTTATCCATCTTAACCAAAGGGAGTTTTGCGTTCAGTGCTCGGTAAGATCACTACTATCTTAGTACTACCATCACACTAGTCCGTTTCTTGACTAGTTTATTCAATCGACGAATGTTAATAATTTCACAGAAAAAAATCTTATCTGTTATCCATATAATTTAAAGTAAAACACTTTTTGACACTTCACCTTTTGAATTACATTTATGGCAGGGATGGTTTATATTACACTAATAGAAGATTCAAGAAGCAATTTCTAAAACTGGATATTATGTAGAAAATTGTTCTAGTAAAGGACGGGAGAGTATCGTTGGGAATACTTATCAAACGGATAACAGAGAACTTTAGGTGTGTCTCCAAACTAAGTTGCTGAAATATATACGCTTTATTGATTTGATGGAATAATGAAAAACCGCATTTTGACCTTTTATTGTATACGTGTGTATCAATTAAGACAATAATTATTAAAAATGATAAATATTTAATATCAATTGATTAAATTAGGTTGGATAATTCTGACAACTTTTAAACGGTATATAAACGTGTTGCATCCTCTCTCAGTGCTAAGTTTATCCTCCATTCCATTTAGACCCAGATAATGGCTGATTTAATCAAAAATGTTTTGAGTTTTTTTTTTCAGTTTATTTTTTACGGAAATGAATTTGTAATAAGTATTTAATTGCATAAGTCCTAAGAAATGTAATACTTGTAGAAATATTAATATTTATGAAATATAAACTTTAATATTTAAAAAAAATATATGTAACGAATCTTAGTAAATTAAATACAAAGGAATGCATAATTGACTACAGTATTGTTAACAATTTAAAAATAATTTAAAATTGTGATGTTTTCAAAATCAATAGTTTTGGAAATATTAGAATTTTTATTTATTTGGCATAAAATTTATGTTTAAAACTGCCTGGATATTCATAGTTTTACTCATTTACAGAATATTCTTGTAAACAACGTCTAGTAGGTATTTAATTAGTCGAGTTGTCGTATTATAAATTCAGTCGATGGGTTCCTTATAACTATCGTTTAAGACTAAATAGAACCAATATTGTGACGAATATGCCTCAGCTAGGCAGGTGTACAAGTTTTGCGGCGAAGAATAAAATTACTTATAGGGCCTGAATAAACAGTTTTTTAAAAATTAATATTAATAGGATTTTTCCATGTTTTAAATTTTTATACGATCAAGATAAAATTAATGTTGTTTACATTGTTAATCTCCTTACTTTAATTAGGTGCGATAGCGACCCTATTAGGAAGAAGATAACTCATTTTAATGGAACTGAGAATTTTTTTTTTCGAAAGTAACATCGGCATGATGAAAGTCGGGCGGGTATAAAAAAAAACCGACGTTTTTTAGAGGGATTATAGGACCCCCCCTGGGGTGTTTAATTTAGGCTACGTGCCTCGTAGCTTGTAGCGGACATAATCCCCTACCAGCTGCGGCCTTCTTAGCTCAGCATAATTATCAAAATTACTCTTCGGGAAATAAAATTTTATTACATTGACCTAAAGCCCTTCGTCCTCTGACATTTTTATATTGTTATTTTTCTATATCGAATTTTTTAAAAATTATAAGTATGTATTTATTTTATATGCTCTTCAGTTTTAGTATTATTTAAGTGACTAAACAATAAGTTTATTATACCACTTCATTACAATCTTTTTTTATTTGAAATTACAAATACTTTTACAAATGTTCCCTTTGTAAGAAATATTATTTTTCGACCCACTCCAAATATCCAAATATATATAGTGCTATGGTGAATTAATAAAAAATCTACCTCTATCTTATACGGTGATCACAAATGAAATAATAATGTTAATTTAAAAATTAATGGTTTGAACTATGTTTTTCAAAAATTTAAATGATTTTTTTTATGAGAGATGCAACATTTTTCATAAAGAAAATTCTAAATGAAAGTATTTTGCACAAATTTATATTTTCAAATTACATTTTATCTGAAGTTAGTTTTTTAAAAAATGTTTTAGCTATTGTGGTGGCATGATTAACGTCTTCAGCGACAATAGTTGACGTTTGCAAAGAGAGTATTTGAAATGGGTTTGTCACTGTCGAAATTATTATTAACATTTTTATTTCTTTAGTATATTTCTTTTAAATATATTTTTAATTATAATTCATTTAAAGTTACATTATTTTACATTTGTTTTAGTGGCAAACCCATTTGAAACCTCTCGCCATATGATCAATTACAATGAATTAATTTAAAAAGAACGTGTGTTGTTATCTGAAAAAAACTGTAAATTATAAATGTTTTGTAATATATGTAAGTGTAAATATTGTTCTATTGAAGAATAAAGAACGTAATTATCGTTACATATATATCTTTTTCGTTTCACACGAACACGCACTAAACTATCATAAAAAATATATATATTATTAATAGTAGTAATGTTCAAATTTTTACTTTTAACCCGTTTTCAATGGTTATCATTTTTTTTTAATAATTAAAAAGTATCTGATGTAGTTACTCAGGCATGTTATTTTAAACACCCAGGAAAAAATACATTAGTGACCGTTGTATACAAATGGAAGTTTTTTTACGTTCAAACGGATTTACGTTCCGCCCCAAAGCAATTCTAATAGTTGGTTATACGAGTGGACCAATTTTGGGATTCGTGAACACTGGGTGGTAGATATTCAAAATTTTAGATAGCTGCTGTTGCATACAGTGAGATGAAAATGGAAAAAAATCTGATTTTTTTTTTCATATCTTATTTACACCATCTAGTTACATTAGGAAACTATTTCAGGAATAAGAATATTTTATTTTGACCAATAAACGCAGTGGTAGTATTGTAGGTAGCGTGTCCGAAATTCATTCATACAAACAATCCAGAGGAAATAATTTTAAAACTAATTCTTTTTCAATTACTAGTAACTGAATAGGGGTATGTACTTATTATTTATCCTAAATTCTCCTTAGACTATTTCTGTCCTTTATTTTCAAGTAGAAAATTTTGGTAGAACACGAACTAAAAACCTCCTGGTCAAGTTTTTATAGCATGAAGTTTATTTGAAGTTAATTTATTGTGGACTATTTAATTTTCTGATATTTTCCGACTTAATAGATTTTTTTAATTTCCAAATATTATTTTTATAATTTTCAAGTATAAATTGTTATGAGCAAGCTTATTCTGATATCTGACCCAGAGCCTTACTTTATAGAGAATGTAAAGCCAAGCCCAGACATAAGTAAACATGTATATTTCAGAATCTGATATTAGCAATAAGATAGACCATATTTTACATTCTGACGTATTTATGGGTTATTCAAACTGTTAATAAAGTAGCGGTATAATCGACAAAAAAATCATTAAATATTATTATGCCATTGCAATGTTATCTTACTATTTTTATATTTTACTATAACTATATTATTACTACGCTGTTTATTGCTATATTATAATATTATAATTACCCAATATAGTGTTATTAATTTAATGAATAATTTAGCTCCAGTGTATCTGTTCATTATTATAGTATTCTGACGATATTTTGAGTTGAAATGAATTGAGATTTATTTTTTTTTTTAAATCTTATGATTACATCTTAGTTACTAATCAGTTTTTCACGGAAAGAGAAAGGGACAAAGAGAAAATATCTTAATTATCTTAAAGTGGGGGTAGGTAGCTCAATGGCAAGGCACTGTGCTGCAAACTCCAAGGATCCGGGTTGCATCCGGCAGTGGTAGATAATTATTTTCATATTCAATGTAGTTGTGAGGCAGTCCTCTGCGTTTGGGAGCCCTCCAGGGTCCACCCAGTCTCATGAAGTGGGTACCGTTAATTGGGTAAAAATGAAGTTATGTAGTGGTTGAGTGAGATTCTGATCAAATCACCTCCTTGCACAACCGTTGGTCTAGTAACAGCACTTACAAAGTACTACCCCCTTATCTTTCATGCTTTTTAGTAGTACATATATTTTTTTTGCCTTAAAATAATATATAGAACCAGGAATGTAGGAATGAATCAAGAAATTTTTACCATTTACACTTTAGTATGATATGTAAGTTCTTATTTTATTCCTATTGCATTTGTCTTTCCATTCAGTTGAACCATTTAAATTACAAGATATCATAATTTACTTTGTTTTATATCTAAACGTAATATTGAATTAGAACACTATGCATTTAAAATTATAATGCCATGTAACATAACATTGTAATATGAATATAATTCAAAGCCTAACCATACTTTTGTTTTAAGGAAATTGTATTTTGAACAAGTATAATTTCTCCTAAAAAAAATAAAATAAATAACTAGGACATTAGTCACTAATTTTTATTTATTATTAAGTTTAAAGTTTAATGGAGAACATTTCATAACCAACTTGGCACACTCCATGCGTAAGATTTAGAGTGAAGGTTGGACGTAATTTATTTTTCCAACGAAATTTTCACGAAAAGCCAATTTTCCGGTATTTTGCCTGCGAACGTGAACTAGTGATCTAACTTCTTATCGGCTTAGGTGTCATGTCGAGCCTTCGAGGGTATTCTATTTAACTTTCCCTGTAAGTGGTTAGAATGTTGTCTAAGCTCTGATTAATGAGCTTCGAAAGGCAGAGGAATTCGCAGTTCCCTTCACTCTTGATTTAGTTTCTGATTTATAAATTTTATGAACTAGGTTAAAAGTTTTCTGCGGGGACAGTCCCTGAGCTAAAATGATAAAACTTTCTAGAGACTGCCCCTTTCCTAGCCAAGGAGAGGCAATTTCTGAGAAATGATATTTCTTGGGAAGTCTCGGGTCAAGTTATAGTTGAGAAAGGGTTTCGGAATAGTTTTGATATAATTACAGTGGAATCCGATTTATCCGTCCTAGTCAGAACCGAAAAATCACCAGCAAAGCGAAAAAGCCGCTTAATGCAGAGTGTATAGATATGCAGTGTGTATCAATTAGTTAAACGTTAATTTTATTTTTTTACAGTGTACCTCTGAAGTCATATTATTTTATTTTGTTTCCTTGTAATAATGTTTCATCCAGCATATAAAGTAAATGTAGATAATGAACTTAAACTCACTTTGTAGGGGTTGTTTCTGTAACCAATTGTACTCGAGGGCAGCAAAAATTGTACTTAATTTTGTTATAACCTGTCGCATGATACCTTCGTTCAAATATAATCGTATGCTAACCAAAATGAGAATATTTTATTCCTGACCAGGTATAATATGGGCCAGTGAATAATGGTTATTTTTCTAATTGTGTTGGGTCAGAAATATTTTATATACTAAGAAATAATGCTCTGATATAGTTGCTGTTCAACACAATATATTATTCAATTTTTTTTCGATTATTGTTAATGGATAATTGTACATATAAAACTTCTTTAAGCCGAACTATGCAAAATTAAAGTTTTTTGTATTTATTTATTCAGGAAAGTAAAACAGGTGTGGTCCGACCAGATGACAGTATCTATCGGTCTGTGCCAAAATTAAACATAAAACGAATTTTTTTTTTTTTGGTACTTTTAATTTTTGGGATGTTGTAGAGAATTTATTTCTAGAGATAAAATAATAATTTAATTTAATTGATGCAGTTAAAATTCGAAATAATTCTGGAAAATCAAAGCAATAACTGAAATACGCATAGGTGATTTGAAAAAGTAAACTAAAGGTGGAATAGTAAGATTAATCATCTTCAATAAATGAATGAATGAGAATGATAATGATAATAATTTACAACTTATTAGTTGTTCTAGTGGACGGTTGAACAAATATGGCACCATATATAGAAAAAACCAAAAAAAATTATTGCTTATAAAACAAAATATTATATTAAATAAATTAAATGCTAAATATGCAAACTTCATCTTAGAGACTAGTTTTTGTTTTGCTTCATATTTATTCATTTCATTGGCTTGCCTAAATTAATTTTTATTGTGTAGGTTTTTTAAAAAAAATGTCTTCTGTTTAAAACTAAAAATATATAAAAAATTAAAAATCACATTATTGTTTCATCATGTAAAAGGGGTTTAACCATAACATGTAATATATAAATTTGAATAAAATAACTAAAAAAAATATTATTTAATGATTCTTATTTTAAAAATATATTTATGTTAATTATTGATTTTCTTCTTTGCCCGGTGCTTTTTCATTTACTATTTACTTGAACTTGGATTTGGCTACTTGGATTTTCAAAAATATTGATTGTATGTATACAGGGTCCTTGGGATCCTTACCTACCCGACAGGCGCCTTCAATCGTACCGCCGGAGGCTTTCCTCGCAGGCTCTCCCTTCACGAGAGAGATGGACCTGAGGACGGATTGGGATACGCTCCCCAGGGGGCTAATTATAACGAAACGACCACACGACAGAAGCGACAGAGAGGAGCGGTAGCGAGTAGAGCCGCCGTGTCGCAATGCAGCCAAACTTAGTGGCCCAGAGCCCTATCGACCAATCCCCTTCCCCCATCCCTTACCAAAACACCCCTGGGGGCCCCTATTGTTTAGCCCCATTTCCATACTTCTGTCCCGTCCGTCGTCTCCGTCTTTGTAAGGCCGTTTTAATCCCTTAATCCGCTCTTGGTCACACTCAGATATCTCATCTCTCGGATCTCTTGTTTATAAATATTGATCTTGCTAACGATGCTGAAAACAGGATAAAACTAATCCTTTGAGTAGTATATCGCATGTAAAAGCTAACACAAAAATTCAGTTATTTGTTGTTTTCACATATCTAATCGGTAAATATATTTGTATATCCTGGATTAAAGGACTGTAAAATTCGATTTTCTAATAAAATAGTGGTATTTAATCTTTTACTTCCTGTTTATTACGTCTTCTTCATTTTTAGTATTCCAAGATTTCGGGGTGGTGCCTCATCATCAGTTGTCTTTCACATTTCTCTCTCTTTTTTTCTTTTCATGCCCAATACCCAACCGTCTTTACTCGTAATTATTTTTATTTCGTTCGTCATATCATATATTTATCTATTTACAGAAAAATAGAAAAAAAAATTAAAAAGAGTTGGTACTTTAGAGTATATAAACAAATATAGGTTATTTTAGACGAAATAACAATAATGAGAGGTGAAAATGTGGCATAGAAAAATCAATTTATTAAAAACAAAATTTTCTGAAAATTGGGTACCAATGTGAAACGTTGAAAGATTAAAAATAAAAAAGGATATGATAAATAAGGTTACAGACAATACTAGATTATAGATTATATTAGATTATAGATTATAATATTAATGTTTCATTAAGAAATCGTTTCCAAACTCAGAAAGGTATTTCTGATGAAGAATTAAAAAATATTTGTATTTAGCCTCCCAAAGCCTAAACCCACAAAAGGTTAAGCTATACTTCTTATTCAATGTAGATAATATTATAACAACTTTAGTATAAATAGCCACATCATTATATGTACAGATAAAGTCTGTATATTTTTTAGTTTAGAGGAATTACTCTGGTATCATAATTATATACATGGCCCATCATAAAATTATAATGATTAATATACTTTCTGATTCAATTTATATTATATTTAGTTGGTTCAATGTTCCTTTTATCTTCCAATTATATTTTTAATTTTGTCTTGGTACAATGATTATGAGTTTAAAATTCTTTTCTTTGGTAAATGGAGTAAATAAAAAAAATAAAATAAAAAAAAATGTATGGAATAAAATAAAATTAACGAAAGATGTTGTACCTTAATTTTTATAATTATTTTATGCATATAACTGATTAA
>NW_027108830.1:404261-486773 GCF_000696795.3 Halyomorpha halys | reverse complement strand
TGAGGAGATCAGCTGATCTATATGCATATAAAGAGATAAAGCCAGTATGTTACAGCAGTTCAAACGTGTCAGATCTTATTTCTTCTTCTCTGTTTTGACATTTTGCTTTCGCCGATACTAACTTATATATAAAATAATTAATTATATACCTTCTGCATGGCTTAATTGCATATTAAAGGTATTGATTTTCTGCCATTTTATTTGAAGAAGGTAAATGACAGGTTGATAATTTTTAATACCTTCTTGCGTTATATAACAACAGAAAAAGAAGTAGAAATCAACTCTGTTTTGAAACTTTGACGAATGGCCAAATAATGTCTAACAGTCTTATAACAATTTAAATTTCTTTATTAAAAAAAAAATTAAATGTGTTTCCACTACAACCCATGAAGGGTTCTCAACCAAGGGGTTGTGCAAGGCGGTAATTTGGTCAGTATTACGCTCAACCTCTAGATCCTTGTAGTTTCCGAATCGCCCAAATGAATGATTAGGTATTAGTTCAGCTGATTAACCTCATATTTAAATAAACTTTGAGTTAAAACTTGAGAAAGAAAACAAAACAAACAATAACTGCAAAAAGCTTGTCGACATGCTATTTTCATCAATTTCAATTTGTATTTAAAATAGATAAGTGCCAATATTTACATTTGATGAGAACATTTTTTTTTTTAATTTAGTTTTTATTAAATAAATGTTTTTGACTGCTGTAATATTCTAAATTCAACTGAGCCTACTACATTAATTGATGGGTAGGCAATCCAAAAGAGGCCTGTCGATACCAGCTTCCCTCCTACGGTAAATTGGCTTTCACCAGTTATCATTCATTAACTTCCCTTGTAATTACACACCTCTCCGAAATTTTATTTTACTCACCATATTAACAATTATTGTTAATATTAGTAATTACTAACACAGGCTAATAGTTATATAGGGTGTTCTAGATTAATATTAATTAAAGGAGATATTTATAGGATAAAGTTATAAAAATGAATTAAGTAAGTATAAATAGTTTAATATTTATTTTCTGAAACATATAAAGATTTGGCCCATGGTCCCTACAATGGTGTATTCTGTATAATAATTATAATTATTGGTAGTAGTAATTATTAGTTTTAATAAGTAAAACCCGTCATGGTAGTACTGTCGCACTAGGTTGGCGTGATAGTTGATTGTATATGTAACGGCAGTGAAGCTACTGTCATGTTAAAGCCAGTTTACATTGTGGCACGTTAGGGCTACATAAGGAACGGTCGTTGAATTGAACTAGGATTGTTGTCATGACATTTATAGTCAAGGCAGTACGTTTATACTATGTATGCTGCAATAACTGGCAGTACTTATTGCGGCAGTGAGACTACTGTCGTAACAGTACTGTCATGATAATAGATGAGAGTGTACATGTTGCGGCAGCACAGCTACTGTCAAGTTAAAATCCGTTTCATTTTTCGATGCCAGAGATAAAAGGCAGCAAGCTTTTTTTTTTTATATCTTTAGTATTTTCACAAATTTTTAATTAATATTTTTTGCTTTTTTGAGAAGTATATCTGGAAATCTGTTAGACGAATTGTAAAAGGAGTTATTATTATTATTATTATTAATTTGTAACTACAACTTGATTTCGAGTTCTAGCCTCCTACGCCGATTGGACAGGTTATGGACTTATTCCAAGCTTCTGGCATAACTTCATCTTTTCGAATCTGAATGACAATGTTCTGGAGTATTTTCACTAGCTCGCTTCCTTCAGATTTAAGTAGTTCTGCGGGCGATACCTCAGCACCAGGCGCATTATTATTTTTAAGCCTGGCTAGTGAATCCAAAATCTCCCCTTCATCAGGTAGTTCCATACATTGATCACTAGGGTTATCTTCATGGAGATTCTCCTCATCGTCCTTCAAGAGATCTATGTTGAGAAGTTAAGAGAAATATCCCTTCCTCTCTGCGAGTATATCCACCATGTTTCTAAGCAGCTTTCCGTCCTCATTCAGGCAGTAAGTGGATTTTGTTTCAAAAGATTGCTATTGACTGCACTGAAGAACTCTCTATACTGTTTATGTCCCCTAAGGAGTTCAATACTTTCCAATTCCTTTTTCTCCCACTGTCTTTTCTTTTACTGCTGGAGATGTTTTTCTGTTTGCCGCTTTTGCCTGTATACTTAAATTCCTCCTCGTCTCTCGCTGAATCATGGTTCGGTATGCTTCATTCTTCATACTTGTTGTCTTCCTACATTCCCCGTCAAACCATGGTGATCTCGAGTTCTTATCTGGTGGTCCAAGCACTTTCGTAGCTATGTCTGATATAGCCTATGAGTTGTAAAGGGGGTTACATGGTTTTTGAAAAAAATATATCAAGTATGCATTTATTTGTTCAAATTGCTCTACTGCAAAATTATGAAAATATTCCTTAAGTTCTGAGGTTCAGGTTTCTAATTTATTTCCATCATGACTAGATTATTAATTTTAATATTGTCGCGGAAACTCCTAACCTTTTTTTTCTATTCTAACATCATTAGACTATGATTATCAGATATTGCGTTATTCCTGTCCCGCCTTACATGTGTGCTCCCTTTGTACCATCACTAGCAAATGAGGGAAGTGCTAGCCTTGTTATCGCATTATGTTGGATATTGAATGAGCGCCCCCCTTCATGCCAAAATCCAATTTCCTCTCGCCCTGGATCCTTTTACGAGAGGGAGTTAATTTTGCTATTCGCTGGCCGTCCGTGTTAGATTATGCCTTTCGCATTCATATTTTTTTAAGATAGTGCTGTACTAGGAGAGTATCTCAAGCTGTAGGCTAGCCTAAGACATTTTCTAATCTGAAAAAGTTTGTTCTGAAGAGAATTAAAGGACTATATTACTTGATAAGTTTAATTCATGGACTTTGATTAATCTATCAAAAATTTGACTACGAAATTTATAGTGTCCACCCGATTGATAGTGACAGTCATATTGATAGTTAAAGCAGTCCCAATCAATATAATTATATAAACTGACGTTTGCTGTAGTGCTATCAGGATTTGCTTGACAGATGATACTGCCAAATATTTACGATATCCTGTATGACTAATATCTGTCATATGGACACTGAAATTACGCTTTGGTTCCAGCCTGCGATGGCAATTTAAAAGTGGCTGCAAACGCTCAAGCATGCTTAAGATGAATCCATGTATATCTGAATAGACTCCAGTGCTGAGTTTCCTTTTAGTTCTTAGTTGTGTTTATACACTTTTGTTTTCACTTGCATATATATGGAATATATATTAGGCTAAGTGTTGCGATCGTGCAAAATTTTAAATTTAAATTTTAGACAGAATTACGTGTTTTGAATTCCACTGAATCCAAAAACCTAGTCTCACAAAGTCAAAGTTTTTGTCCGTGTATCTCTAAAGAGCCTAGCTCAAAAAACCAAAAGTCTTACGAAACTGAAATTGGATATTTAAAGCGGTTGTATACCTGGGATATGACAGCGACCTTTTCGATGAAATCGAGAGAGCTGAAATGCAACTTTATAGGCTCGATTTTTTCATATTTATTAAATTTTATCTAAAAAGATTTTGATTAAAATCGCCATATCAATGTACGATGAAATGATCTTTAATATCAGTGTGGTCGTATCCTGCGAATACGGATCATCGCAGCGCACCTGATTTTATTACATTATATGTTTAATATAGGATATATATAAAGAAAAAGTCTGCATAGTATTTATTACAGTATAGTTTTTCCATATATTTTATAAAATTGTTTATATTTCAAGGTTGATGATTTTTTAGTTTCTAAATAAAATCCAAAGGTCTACCATTTTTTTTTAATTCAGGCGTGTCAAACAAAAATCTGTTTGGCATGCATAGGTGGAAATATAATTATAATATCAACATAAATATGAATGGACAATAAGAGCTAAGGACAGATAAGAATTACTAGAAAACATCTTTTATGTGTCTCAATATTTTTGTTCCAGAGTTATTTATGTTTCTATTCATTGTATTTAATTTTATAAAAATAATCAGTGTTAACCATATCGTAGCATACCATTAACCCCAATCACGAAAATTATACTTAGTTGTCACAATAAAGTGGGTAAATAAAATTAAACCTCGTGTTAAATAATTCATCCTCGTAACTAGGAGTTTACCAAACTAAAAATTTACGAGTTTAAAATAATTCCTGACAAATTTGAATATTATTTACTTATAGGGCTTATTAGAAACGCTGAGAGAAAGTTCAAACATAACTGTAAAATAGTTTTTGAAACAAAACCCCCATTTTATCATAAGTAATAGGCATTAGTTACTGAGATAATATAATATCAAATATTAAGGTATGAGAACAAAACAGAATCCCTGATGGGTGAGTTTTAGAACGAAACAGGTTTTAAAAATAGTTTTTTAGTCATTTTACAAAGTTTTAGAAATATCATCATCGCCACCATCGGATCATGAGACCTGTTTTTCCCAATTAATGATGCTTAATTGATTGATAAAAATCAACTTTTATATATACAACAAAGGGTTTGGAGATAGAAGACTCATTTAAAAGCCAATTCACAGCGATCTACGAAAATTTAGAATTTCTGATACCTCAATGGGCAGCCGTATAACAAAAAAAACGACCCTTGTTAATCAGAAGAAAATAAAAATTAAATATACTTTACTATTATTGCTTAAGAAACTATGTAGGTTTCCAGTAGAGCGATAAATTACGTTACGATGAAACGGGTAATTAAACTGGGATAATAAAGCTAAAAGCTATATAGCTTTCAACTGCAAGGAACGCAAATCAAATTGAGTCCTATTCCTCTAGTAAAATAATAGAGGATATTTAAGCTTTTATTTAGGCTTAATAAACTTGAAAGTAGACATTTCAGAAATAGTATAATATGTCGTTCTTCCGTATTAATGCAGTAAATGGCTTATTTACCTAAATATTTAGAAGGGTTCTTACGGAATTATGTTTTGATGCTTCGAGGTCCGAGTATGCCTTCATTAAGATTTTTTATTGTCCTCTTCTCTTGCTGAGGTATTTATTTGTTAATATATTTTTTTCCCCATGCTCACAATATTTTTAAAAGTTTTTTTATTATTATTATTTTTTACATTGGCGTGACAGACCGTGGAGGTCCAAAGCCTCTTTTTTAAAATTATTAATATACATAATTTTTATCCAATATACACTCAACTTTTATTTTCAAAAGCTCTCCAACGTTTCGGCCCTCAGGTTATATTCAAGGAGACAACCTATAAAAATAGTTTTTATATTAATTACATTATTTCCTTGAGTATGTTATACTGATATCTTTATCTATGGGACGCCCGTAGGTCAGTGGTTTAGACACAGTCTTACCAATTTGATGTCTATTGGCGGTGCCGGTACGAATCCGGCCTGGTACATTGACTTTTTTCATTGAGTGGCGGTCCCACAAAATGAAGAACTTTGACCCCAAACCATAGTTAGGCAGTATAGGACTCCAATGGGAGTCTTGGCCAAAAAAAAAAAAAAAAATCTTTGGCTATACCTTAAATATTGATTTAATGTTTAATGTTTAAAATCTTATATGCAGGCTAATTTCCCATGTCACATCTAGATAATAAATTAAATATTAAAATAACATCATAACAACTTAAAAAAATGTTTTTAAATTGATTACTTACATTCATAAATTTTCATATCTTAAATTTAAAACCTTTTTCGCTCAAATAATCTTCACTTTTTCACTTATAACTTTCACTTATAACAGAACCTACCTTCAACAGGTTAGGACTCTGTTATAACCTTATCATTAAAAATAATTTTTAATACAATTTAATTAACATTCAATTTTTATTTTTTTGCTCATAACTAATCATTTCTTAAATCCATAATTACTATATTTTTATTATATATGTATTTTTTTACATATGCACTCACCTATATATGCTATTTTTTATGTGTATATATATTATATATACATCTGTACAATTCAAGGATTTGAACATTTATCCATTTATCAACTTTTTTCTAATAATTACATATTTATTTTACACAAAATTTTAGAATAATGGTGGTATAGTCCTTTGGAATCTGATTTGATATTTAATGTATAATATATATTTTCTGAGATGTAAATTGATTCTAATATTTTTCTTCAAAAATTATTATTCTCTTTATGAATGACCTTGACATTTTCAAAATCATGCTTATTTTGAACAACATTTTGTACCAATGCTGTTTTCTTTTTTATATCATTCCCATGTTGAGACATCCTGTCTTTCATATATTGTACTATCTACTGGGTTCTTCGTTCCACTATAATATTTTTTTAATTTATTGTTTGGTTTGAAACATAATGCAATTTCTTCCATATCATAATCCTTTATAAAAGACCTTTTTATCCCTTCTGACAAACCTTTTATATAATTACAACTATAGTATATTTTCTCTTATCGCATTTTCATTTTTATTTTTGTCAATTTCTTTTCTTTTGGATTTTTTGATATTTAATTCCTTTATTTTCTTTATTAATCCTTTCGGTTAAAAGTTTTCCTGAAACAGATTAAATAACTTTTCCTTTATTTTCACCGTTTTTTTTCTCATATTTTATTTTTAAATATTTAAATAGAGAGAAAAAATGCTAAATGAAAATCCTTATTATTTTTCGTGCTGTATTTCATGTGTATAAAAAATAATATAACTATTATTCTGGACTTTATAAATCCTACATTCTCATCAATAAAATTAAGCCAAGGCTTTTTTCCCCCTTTCTGTATGAGGTCGAATTTTCGTTTTAATATTTTTAATTTTTATCTACTTTCTATCCGTCTAATTTTCTCAACCCCTTTTATTCCTTCTCCTCACCATCTATCTTTCACTCACTCTCTTTCCCTCACCGTATTAATTGTCCGTATGAGATGGATCGGTGTGAATTAGCTACTGGGCAGATTTGAGACGCCGACTGCAATTTGAGGATTTTTTTTTTAAGATTTCCAATCAAAAAGTTTAATGCTTGTAACTTGAAATTGTATATAATGAAATTATATAAGAAATATTTTAGTGAAATATAGTAATCCTCAGCAGTAATTAACAATTCAATGAAAGACTTTCTGTAAATTTAATTGTAATTATCCGACTTTTGTTCTCAAGGAGAAGGGCAAGCAACACGCTGGAATTTAAGCCTCATCCGAAATAATTAAGCCGCTGACGAGTAAAGTTAAGGAAAGGGAATATATTTCAACCGACAATTGTTTAACTCGGCTTAATAATTATATTCAAATTTATTCACATTACAACCGAGGCTCGGTGTAAATCCCAGCTATAATTTCTATACAACCAGCCGCTTGTCCCCGCGGAACGTCTTCTCTCTAGCTTATTAATTGTAGGACAATTTCTTCTGCCAAGGTCGATTATAGCATTAATTATGTCAACTGAAGATAAGAGCCGCAATAGTCAACTCTTTTTTTGTCCACTATCTGTATAATACCTTTGTTACTTAAATTCATGACTTCTTTAATAAATCTGTATAAATACTTTAGTTAAGATTACAGTTATTCTAGTGCCTTTTTGGAAATGATGATAAGAGAAAAAGTCAAAACTTCTATAATCTTTAGATCGTTTTATTAATAGTTTCGTTAACATTTTTCATTTTGTGTCTTCTGTAGAGAACAAATAGAAAAAAAAAACAATGTATTTACCCAACATACTTCCTAAGGTTCTCTATGGGTGATTTGAATTAAAGTAAATAATTGAACCTTACATGGAATAAAATGAAAAAAATATCTGGTGTCTTACATGTCTTTCCAATGTCAATGCAAACATTGTTTGATGTGTCATTACTAAAAAAAAAAATTGATATTTTTTTTAAATTTTTACAATTTTAATTGCACCTGGAAAAATAATTACAATCAGCTAATGCTAAGAATTTTATAGTAATGTATAAGGGAGACAGCACCCAGTCTCGCATCCTTCAGAAATTCAATTAGAGAGAGGGAGAGAACGGACTTCCATTGAAACTATTACAAAATACTGGATGAAGTTGAATCCATTTTGAATTCTTTTTTAATTCAGAAATACCTCAAATTATTCTATTTACAATTTGTCATAAAATTTATGATTTTTTTAGCTATAAAGAAATCAAGATCTTCAAATATTTTTAAATAAAAATACAATAACGCAAACAAGTCATACCTATCTTCATTGGACAAAAAAAGCAGACTAAGGGTTTTCCCCTCAGGGACACATTCCATGAATAAATTCTCTACAAGTACTTTGGTAGGCAAGAAAAAACCCTTCTTTTTGGGAAAATCCACTTAAGTGTCATGATATGCGCTCACCTAATAGCATATTTCCCGTATACAATTATTATTGTGTAAAATATCTAATTTCAAAATAGATCAGTTTATATTGATGAGATAAATTGATGCTGATCAAAATGTGAAACTGAAGGAGCTGTACTGAATACTGAACGAATCACTTCAAAAATAATCAATACAAAAACGATGGTTAGAAATACGTAGTGGCTTACCGTGATTAAATTTGGAAAAGTGGAGGCTTACCTTGATTAAATTTGGAAAAGTGGAAGCTTGGAGATTTTCGTTTAAAGAAACGTAAGCACTTTTTTGAACACGTAGACACTCTGTTGTCGGCATGATGTTTAAGGGTTCACTTAGTAATTTTATCATTTTTAATAGAAATATTCATATCTATTTTACCATGGTTGTTATATTATACGAAACAAAATATTAATCTCTAAAGGTAGAAGAAAATTTTCACTACTTTAGGAAATAATAAAAAAAATAAAAGTATTTAAATATTTTCGAAGTCATCTTATCTGAAACTGCATTATTTGCTGTTAAAAGATTGAGGAAGATCTCTATATGCACGAATAAAATTAAATCCTTTTTAATCATAGTATAATGATGTAAATCCTTTAGTCTGATTTAATTTTTTTCTTCAATTTTTTTTTTATTGAAAATTGTTTATAAAGGATATGAGTAACTTATGTAAAATAACTAAATTTACTTGGTCAGAATAGCTTGTAAATATTTTTGTATATATTTTGTATAACAACAAATTGTATGTGAGGCTGTGAATTGGAATCTGAGATTATCCTTGAGAATGGCCAGATTGGCCTAAGCGTTAAAGATATAAAATGAACTAATGAAAAGTTTGAGACTAAAAAGAAAGTGGCTGTAAATGGTAAATGGGTTGCGATTTCAATAGACTGATTTAATCTGAATTCTAACCTATCTTATATATACTATATTTAATATATTTTATTAATATAAATATTAATGTTAGTTTGCGAACCATCTCAATCGGTTAGATTTTATGACATGTTCAAGATAAAGTTGTGGAGGGAGTTCTACTCGAGATCTTTATGCACTACTAATTTCAACTTGGAAACTTTCTTTGGGTAATTCCTTTTTAATTGTGTTTGATGTCTTCCTAAAGTGGCTAGAAGTTTCAAAATGCTTCTTTAATATTCTTCCGCGGTATAAATCAACTCGACTCTTTCCATTTCCCGTTCCTGTTTTCCGTTCTCAATTAGAACACAAAATGGAAACTTTAGAGGTCAGAAAGTTAAAATTTAGAATGACTTTTAGAATAGTTTTATTTATTTGTATCCCTATATATCTAAAATAAGTAGGTTAGGTTTAAAATGCTCAATTATAATTTAAAGAATAATGCTTATAATAAGAATCATTATTTAATTTTTTTTGTTCATTCACAAGATTAATGATAAGATTGTTTGTAACATGCTGGTGCCATTTGGAAGAATGCATCCAACATCACCTGTTCTTGAGCTTGATTAAAATATTCTAATTTGTGTAAAATTATCGTTTAACTTCTTTCTCTTTTTCTCCTCGTATTGATGGCTACGCTAGCCGTATCTTGTATCACTTTATATTTGAAACTCTGTTTATACTGAAAGCGAGAAAAAAATGTTTTTGAGCATTTTTTGAGGAAGTGTATATTAGTTTGGTATGCAGATATGATAAGATGCAGGCTTATCTTAATTTTAAGATTCTTTCTTCTCAATTTTGGTGTCATGATTTCCATGATAGATTTTGAGGTCATCATCGTACTTAATACAAAATAAGAATGGAAGTGCTAAATCCTTGCTGATTCCTAGTTTTAGCTAATTTTGCAATATAGTATAATTATTCAGTGAATTTTTTTTTATAATCAGTTAATTAATAATGTACATTTTTTCTAATGTGTTATTAAATATCGGACATATATTTGTCTGTAGGTATATTGAAACTTTAACTTGAATGTCATTGCTGCTAGATATTTTATCATTTACATACTACAAAATATATTTATATACACATTAGTTTCTTTACAATAAATGATTTATGAATGAATTATTTATGTTAAAGATATTAGGTAATTATTTTTTTGGACTATATTTAGAACTACAGAGATACGCGCAGGATGGTGTTAGACATACCACAATTAACCGAGCATTATGCTCCCATGTATCTTAAATTCTATAACTAAGAAAAGTAAGAGCTTAAATTCTATTTGAAGAAGGTTATAGAAGTTCAATTGATGTTTTCACCGTTGGGCGCCCTCCAATTGGAGCAGTCCATCAACCGCTATCTCGCTTCCAGGCAATTAGTTGATTTATGCCCCAGTGGAGGAACGTTAAAGAAGCCCCAAGAAAGTTATGGCCACTTTGGAAGGCCCATCAAAAACAATTCAAAATAAATTACCCAGCGAATGTTGATAGAACCGACCAACCGATATCCAACTGGATAATTTACTGAAACACTAGCAAAGGACTCAATACCATTTGTGCTTTGTAAGACTATAATTGTGCTGTTGCTTCCATTGAAATAAACCATGGTAAATGTGTAATGTTTATACAGTCTTATTATATATTTCTTATTCTGTATGTTTACAGTCTTACTAAACATAGGTTTAGTAAATAATGTGTATGACTAAACATAGGCACGATAATTTAGTACCTTATAAGTTACTGAACCACTAGCAAGGGACTACGATATTATTTCTGGTTTGCAAGGCTGTAATTATAATAATGATAAAGATCCTCGTGTAATCTTCAAAAGGTAATTGTGTAACCTTCTAAATTCTCCCGTTAATTTATCTTTTTTCGGTCCGAATATTTTATGTAATACTTTATTTTCGAAAACCTTAAGGCGCTGTTCATCCCTTAGTGTAAGAGGCCACGTCTCGCATCCATAAAGTACAGTGGGAAGGATAATTGTTTTGTAAATTCTAATTTTTAAGTTTTTCGTTAGAAGGCGCGAGCTAAGCTGTTTCGAAATTGAAAATAACAAGCATTTCCCGCCTTTAACCATGCTTTTATTTCTCCATCAATTTCGTTTTTTCTAGTTACCGTAGAACCTAATTACTTAAACATATCTACCTGTTTAAATGTATTTCCTCCTATATTTTTATCATCGAAATTACTAGCGTTTCTACTGATAACCATATAAGGCTCTAATTAATTGCTAACCATATTAAGGCTGTAATTATGCCGTTGCTTATTTTGAAATGAACCTTAGTGAATGTTTTATTTGTATATTATATGTAGTCAATGGTTAACCTCTTAAAGGGTATGAAACAAAATTTTGTGTTATTGTGACCGAAACTGCCTCATAGGCCGAAACCGACTGATATGGGCCACCTTTTAAGATGTCAAATTAGGAAAATAATTTTTTAAAAAATAAAAATAAAATAAGAGATCAAAATATTCAAGTATTTTGAAGCGTAGCAACATTTTGAAAATAGTGATTATTTTTCTCAGTAACCAAGATTTACATTCCCACTAAAAAAACAAAACATTTTATTCCTAATTTTTATGAAAATCGAAATTAAAACGTTGTTAGTTAATAACTACGCCAAATCTTGTATTTTTAAAAATAACTTAACTTATATCTCGTAGTTTTAAACCTTACTCATGTACAATGTAAGCCTGAAATATGAAAACAGCCTAATCTGAGGTAATTAAAAACATTTTCTTAGATCATTAGAAATAAATTCTTCGAAGAAATAATGACAGACATAGTTTTTTTTTTTTATTTTAAAACTGTTTTTCAATAAGAAGTATTGGTCTATAATATTTTTAACTCCCTCATAGTTCATATTAAAATAGTTATCTCTAACAATGCAAAAACAGTTTAGTATCTAGGAGGAAAACTGTATCACATTTCCTTATACATATGTTTACAGAAGTAATATTTCAACCCATATTTTCCTCAGAATAAAAGTGTACATTTTATTGAAGCATGTATTTCCCCTTACAATTGGTCTAAAAGATTTATCGTGCGATTCTTTGATTTAGATTTACTTTTGTTTTTTATTCTTAAATTTTTATTTTGTATTTTGTTAAGTTGATTTTTATTTTACACGTTTTATTTGACCGGAAGCGTTGGGTTATGGTGATAATTTTACTTAAACCTAAGTTTTTTATTTTTAATGAATGTCTCAAAATCTATTTATTCTAACTAAATACTGATTTCGTTACGTGTAATGTTTATTTATATTTTTTACTGCAATAAATCGGTATCTTTATAGTAAATAAGTATTATTAATTTTTAAATTTATTAATATTTTTATTGGTCTATTTATTCATTTTTCTATTCCTATTTTAGTTTTGGTGTGAACATAATAATTTTAAAATTTCATTGAGCTATTATTAGTTTTTTGTTTTATTTCTACATACTTTGACGGTTCTTATTGAGCTGCAAATATTAGAAGTAAAATACATGATGAATGAGAATAAATTAGTAGAATTGAAACTAAGAGAAATGCAACTGATTTAATATGATCTAGTGATTATAATAATATAATGAACTTTAGTAAATTGGTAAAATGACTAAAAAGATCTGTTAAGTTGCCTTACTATAAATCGATACGTATGGTATGTAATAGCATCACAATATATTTAAGCAACATTCTGTCTGAATTAAGCATCCTTCTCTCTCTACATTTGAATCGTATATTTTTGAAAGAGGTCCTCTGAAGGTAATTAGAACATTTATATAACCTACATAGTAGGCGTTGGGGAGGAAAAAATGTATAGTTATAAATAGGTGAAAACCTTAGTAAAGATAATGATTAATTTTAGAAAGGTAATAAGTTCTGGATTTTTAATTTTTCTAACATTAACTGAACAATTAGCAGCATTAAAGTAATCTTTTTAACATTGCAATAGTCGCATTCCATCTGGGAGATACCAATAGAACAGTTTTGGTGTGGCTAGTTTCAGAGTTCAATTCTGAACACCATCCATTTCTGATATTATATTAAAATAATGACAACCATCTGCCAGTCTCATTGTATTTTTCTTCCTGTCAAAAAAAGTATTGAATTAAAAACTGAATCATCTCTGAGACCCCTACTTTTGGCTAGGCCACTACTTTTGTATGATTATATTAAAGATTACATTTTGTTTTATCACTTAATATTGATATAAAATATCACAAAAATAAGTTTCAGGTTCCTATTAGTTATTAAAAAAATAATGGTCAGTAAAAAAATGCTTGAATACATAACAGAAAGATTTATTCCATTTTAACAAGATTTTTTGACCTACGATGAATGACTAACGGAGATGATTTTCTGGATTAGTAACCAAGAATAAAGAAATACTTTTTTAAAGATATTATGTATTGATATTTTTACAAGTTTATGTATTATTTATATATTTTACTTTCATTCATATAATTATCTATTTTTCGTTGGAAAACAAATATTCTTCAGATCTGGTATAACATATTAAGAACAAAAAATAAAAATATTCTCATAGATCGTATCAGTTTTTGAGCTAATTGAAAAAAAAAATCGATATGATAGTCTGTATTTTTTTGAATTTTCAAGCATTCAGATTGTATTATATACATATAATATAAATATAAAATTATGTTTAAATTATATATATAGATATTTTTTTTTTAAACATACAGAAACATTTGTAGAACGGAGGATTCTCCATAGTTTTGAAATTTATTTGCTCATAGCTTGTTATGGAAACAATATTTCTGGCTGAGTGTAAGGACCTATAAACAATTTTCTCTGTGAAACAATGTCTCCTTTCTTTTCTTTGATGTTTTCCCCTCTTGACTTCTGATTTGGCCCTTTGATATTCAAACCTGTCACAAGTATGTAAAATAGTCAAAACAGGTTGTTTTTTTTAATAATAAATATGCGGAAATGAAGTTTTACGAATATATACATAGTTAGTCATGACCTCTTGTATTATTTTATACAAAAATTATATTATATAATTATATAAAAAGTAATTTTAATTTACATATGTTGTCAAAATAGTTAGTTATCTCGTCGAAGGGAATGTATACAATAATAATATTTTGTTGAAAGAAAAAATAAAATGTTTTCTGTTTCGTTGATTTGTAACCTATGTCAGAAAAATTTTGATATCATTAACTTCCATTAGTGAATTATAGAATATGTATTATTTTTACGAAATAAATGTGCCCGCTTCATTCATTATAACATAGTTACACTATTATATTGCCTGTTCAAATAAAACAATAAAAAAAAAAAAAAATAGCATTCAAATAATGAAGTAGCGGCTTCCTCTATTCTGTTTATAACCGCCAGAACACTATTTCATTAAAATCTCTTGGATTTGTGTGCCGGCATTAGTAAAAATAGTTCATCATTTTTCGTCTCGTAAACTATGAGATTTAGTAAAAAATATTTTCTTAACTAAATTGGTGAATATTAGAATCATCACCTAAGTGATTGTTAACCTTTTCTAAACTAAGTAGTTTTTGAAACATAGATATGGCAAATGTTTGTCCAGTCATATTAGATACCTAACCCAAACATTCAAGCATTATAAAAAGTCCTATGGATTTCTGAGTAGATTTTGAGATGGATATGCTATATACTGTATGTTTTAACAGTTTTTCATATATAAAATAATTTGTAGGTTTAAAGAAATAAGCCATATAAAAAATTAAAATAGATTAAGTTTCTTACAATAACTTCTTTAGCCAAACACACTACAACACACAGTTAAATGTTTGCAGCAAATGCCTTGAAATTGGTTTAAGTTCTTTTTTTTTCATCGTTACGAGACATAATAATTATTATTGTTAGAAGCAATAGTGCGAAAGAAATTGGTGGTCAATAAAAGCACTGCTTCCTTTAATCTCATCAGTAAAAATCGAAAACACTGGATGTATCTTATGCGAAGGCATATTTTTTTGCTCCGTATCTCAAAACTACATGGATTAGAAAAAAAAAATTATATGACCATTTTAGTTATATTACCCAACCCATTATTTTGAGATATTAGATATAACTGACGAAACATAATTTTTATTACATCCACCTCCCCTCACTCCAAATCCTACGTTCAAACACAAACATTTTCGCAAATAATGTAACAGTGCAAACAATATAAAAAGGTTATTTTGTTTAAAAAAATATTAGGGTCAGATGTCATGTTTGATTAAACTCGTGTTTGAACCCTCCATGTTCAGAAACAACATGACTTACAATTAGTAAATGACCACATTGATTGTAAACTTAATGTCATATCGTATGGTGGATGGATAACGATCAATATTTCTATTAAATAAAATGTTGAATAGAAAAGACCTACTTAAGAATTAACAAAAGACCAAGAAAAGGGTTAATTAAAATTCTTCGAAAATAACTAATTCATTATAGGCATAGAAATTATAAATACAAAAATGATACAAAATTAAGTACGCTGAAATTGTAATGTTTTATAAGAAAATTAATGAGATAATAAAAATTCCATGTTAGTTTATAGTAGTTCATGATAATAATTTCCCTACCTCATTGGTAATGGACACAATATCACCTTTTCGTAACTGAACCTTAAGTGCAGAGTAAACAAATATTTAATTTCGCATAAAAGTGCGCTTATTTTTTTTTTTAAATCTTTAATTTGTTTAGGACTTAGTTATAATAATGTGAAATGATACAACCCATGAAGGATCTGGGGTTCAGTACTTTGTAAGTACTATTTTTAGAACAACAATTATGATAGGAGGTGATTTTTTCAAAACCGCCAGATTTTTCTTCAATTGAGGGTAACCACTTTATGAGGCTGGGTGGAACCCTGCAGGGATCCAGAACTCACGGGATTAGCTAACGGCTACACTAAAAGTGTAAATAATTATAGTCCTTACCTCTGTACTGTCTCCAAAGGACATAGTTAAGTTTACAAGAGGGGAGTTTGAATTAATGTTCCTCTATAAAAAAACGATAAAAGTTTATATATATTTTTTCATCTCAGAGTCAAATAAGGTTTGAAATAGAAAATTGAATTTCATGAAGAGAAGATAGTAAAAAATACACAAATAAATAAGAACTCATTTATTTGTGACCACTTTTCGACCTGAATTTCACGCCTTCATCAGGACTGAAAAAAAGAGATAACAATCATAAACTATAGGAACATAAAAATAATAAAGAAATACACTTGAAAGTATACAGAACAATAAATCAAGTAGATAGTAGTAGATTGATAACAATAAAATGAAATATAAGATTATAGTGGTAAGAATTATACAAAATGAATTATAAAAACATTAAAAATCAGAAAGTGTTCATGAAATAAAAATAATGAAGTGAGGAAGAAAATTTAAAAGATGAGTAATGGAATAAACATAATAAAATATGTAAGTAGTGTCTAGAATAATGAAAAAAGGATTTGAATCAACACAATGAAATGTTTAAATGAAATATATATGTATATTATAAGAAGGAAGAGAAAGAAAAAAAAAATTCACAATAGATGAACAGTAACATAGATAAGTTAAAAAAAATAATAAAAGCTAAAATAAAATAAATATAAAGTGTCTGGTAAAAGTGATTAAAAAGTAATGAGGGAGAAAAGATATGGTGAATGGGACACAGAAAAAAAAATATTAGTAGCGAAAGGTATACTTACATGTATAAATCAAAACATCAGGAAAAGATAACTGGATGGAATAGTTTTAATGATCAATCCCCTCACAAATGAAGTAAAAATGTATCTAAAATATATTTTTAGTGTATTTAAATTTTTTATTTTGTTTCATGTTTATGTTTTAAAGTTATTTAATTTATGGTTACTACCTTGATTTATATCAATCGATTGATAGTCTGAAATATACTTTGAACTTTATTACTTTGATTTCCATGAAAATTGGATAATAAAAATGTTGATATTACATAAAAATGTTGGTTAGCCTTCATGCTAGGGCGGCCATTGTTTACAAATTTCCCTATCTATCCCTTCCCGTTTTTAAGACCCTTTTTAGTACGCTCCAATGCTTTCTTTTTCGCCCTCTTCGTCAGGTATAAAAATATTTACATTCACATCTTAAAAGTTCTTTGTTGATTTCGTTTTTTTTTTTGTTTTCACTTACATTAAATTTTATGTCCCGTTAAAACACTTCAATGATTCCATATCATCGGATTATAAATTTTAAAAAAATGATATGACGTTTTGTAAAAATGATATTTTTAATAAGTTGATGTAAATAATATAAATAAAAAAAAAAAAAATAGAACAAAGATATTATTGAAATAAGCCAGTAATTGGAAAGTCAACCTTTATTTTTAAAAATTAAGAATTTAGAGCCAAAAAACGGTGGCTGTACAGTAACCGTAATACTACAAGACTGAGACACTGAAATTGCTTCGTTTCAAAGTATTTATATGATTTTGTCTATAGTAATATCATAAATTAATAAAGTATTAGATATAGGGTTTGCAAAAAAACTTTTTTTCTGAAATAAAATCTTACAATTTGTTTGTTTTTATGACTATCTATCATGATATATTATACATTATATAGACTATCAATAAATATTGTATATTAAATAAAACGAACGCCAGATTTTTACCCAACTAAGGAATTCAATTTAAGAGGCTGGGTGGATTCTAGGAGGGCTCCAGAACCCACAGGAGTTGACTCAAGGCTACAGTTTAACAGAAAACAATTTTCGGCCTCGGCCGGATTCGAACTCAGGTCCGTGGAGTTAGTAGCCACGCGCTTTACTCCGTGGCCACCGCGCTCCTAATATTGCATATAATATATTATAATATTGTATGTGTTATCCCTAAATTTAATCATTTATTTTAGAAAGGGAATAAACCTCAAAAATTGGTATTGAGTGATACAAAAAAATATTTCCTCAACATCACAATCTGAATGTAAGTAATAAGATTTTTTAAATTTTAATTTGAGTTTATTTTGATATTTTAGTTATTAAAAAGTGTTTCAGATTGAACAATATTTAAAATCATTTACGTTTAATTTTAAATATCTCCTGCAATTAATTAGTTTAGAACTTTTTGTTAGCACGTTGGTAGTAAAATGCATAATCAGGTATATTTTTTTGTCACTGTATATTTTATAAGTTTTTATCGTAAATTGTATGGCGTATCATGTTGGTTTTTACTGAATAAAAATCCTGGCTCTGGTTATGACTCGGTTTGGTAAAGCATTCCAACGTCCTTTTTAAAGAGTGGAGTCAAAGGGAGAGGAAGTTCCCAGCATTCATCCAATGGGTTGTAGGCACATTGAGAACATGAGTGGGCGGCAGTCTGAAGGGAGTGAAATAATTGGGCCTGTAGTCATGGGAGCATATGGTCCATGGACCGCTAAGTAGCCATATAGCCATGTGGTCCATGGACTACTAAGGACTATAGACTAGTAAGGATTGGTCCAAATTGCCGTTCCGCTAATAAGGGCTCTGTGTAATTGGAGCCCACTCTGTCTCTATCTTCCTTCTAATACTCAACTAACGAACACAAGCGGCTTTCTCTTGCCTATTGTTTCTTTATCTTATGACTAATGAATATAAATTTATTATATAAATATAATTTTTGTAATGATAATGAACAATCCCTGGTCTTTCTCTCTGTCACACATATACACAGCCGAAGAACTCTACAAAAAGGAAAAAAAGAGAAAAAAAGATAAGTGTAAAATAACAGGGGTATTAAAATGTAAAAAAGTAAGATACAATGAGAAAAATTAAAGGTTGTAAATAGTAAATGAAAAGGATAATAGTAACAGATAGATAAGAGAAGAAATATTAAAGAAAGTACAAATAAAGAGATGTAAAAAAAAAAAAAATACAAATCTAATGATGAGACAGAATGCATACCTGTTTTGGTGGCAGTAAAAAACAAAGTGACGGTTAGTATTGGGAAGAGTGGGGATGGCAGTTATGCCACAATAACGAAACTAATTTGTAAAGTAAACATAGTAAAAAAGTTATGTTTACTTTATGTTATGTACTATGTTAAAAAGTTATGTTATGTACTATGTTTACATTACAAATTATTTTCGTTATTGTGGCATAACTGACGGAATAAGTGACGGTTGGTATTGGGAAGAATGGGGATGGCTCTTCCCAATACCAACCGTCACTTTGTTTTTTACTGCCGTCAAAACAGGTATGCATTCTGTCTCATCATTTGATTTATAATTTCTTTTTTTTCTTTTTACATCTCTTTATTTGTACTTTCTTTAATATTTCTTCTCTTATCTATCTGTTACTATTACCCTTTTCATTTACTATTTACAACCTTTAATTTTTCTCATTGTATCTTACTTTTTTACTCCTGTTATTTTACACTTATGTTTTTTCTCTTTTTTTCCTTTTTGTAACTACTGTGTTTGTATCTTTTTTAGCCCTGAAGAAGCCCTGCAACGTGGGGCGAAACGTTGGCTCAATAAAATAGTATAATTATCTACTATTTGAGTTTTTTTTTACCCCACCCAGACCATATTCCATTCATCTATACACAAGGTCAATCAATATTAATCAATCTTCCAGTATTATTAAAGTAATATTTATTGGAGTTCTACCAATAGGTAGATTCTCCACATGTTTGTATCTTGTTATTTTATATCTAATAGCAAATTTACTAGTTTTATATAATTGTATACAGTTGTAAATTACAATAAATGAATTACTAATAAAAAAAAACTAGGAAATTAATTTTTTGGAAACTGTTAAAGTGAAGTTAGCTATTCTGTTAACTAAAAAAAAAGGGTCACGTGATCATATAATATTTATAATAATGAGACTAGGTCAGAACAAAAAAAAAATGCTGGAATAAATTACCGCAGTTTGTTTGTTCGACTTAATGACATGTGTTACCCTCTTTAACGTTCATATTTTTTTTCGATCTCCATGCTTGTTTTATTAAAAACATTTTTGTTGTTCTTTTATTGTCCTTATTAGACTCCGAGATAGGTTTTTTATTATTTAAATTTATAAGGGTAGTTATCTTTTTAAAAAGTAATTCTTGGTTCCTCTGTATTATAATAAGATTTTTTTTTTCTATATTCGTTCATAAAAATGCCGAAATTATTGATATTATTCAATATATAAAATTTAATTGAATAAAATATCTAACGCCTTTGGGCTGTATCTGTCCACCTTTTGATAACCAAATATCCTTCTATTTTTTTCGATAAAAAATTACGATAGTGTAAAGCGGTTGGATTAAGAAGGATTTTGGTATCCTCCAATACGTTCCGCAATTGTCTGTAAATCCTATATGTTGCTCAATCAGATTTTGTCAGGGCCTACGAACCAACTTTCACTGAAAGTTTTGTAACATACAATGAGATTATTGTTTTACGACTATTACCTGAAATGTTCATTATTCCTAAAAATTTCTGAAAAACTGACCGCTTGATATAGTGTTTAAAAGAAATTTTAATGTTTAATTACCATTTTGAAAAATAACAAAGAAATAAAAATTGTAATATAACATAATTATATGAATTAATTTCTTGTTTCAAATAGATCGTTGGTCTGTGTTTGGCAGTCAGGTGGCAGTCATCAAAAATTTCAAGCCGTAAGATTATATCATGTAATATTTATGTATTAATGAATACATGGTTAAACGATTGCTTAGTATTTCATTTACAACACTTTTTTTGTTTTAGATGAAACAGTAAAATGTGTGACATAATTACCTCAACTGGAAAAGTTAGGAATGTAATTGCTAAATGACTTTAGTAAATTGGCATTTGATGAGCAAAGCTTTAAGTTTATTTTTAATTAATTGTTTCAATATATTTTATTTTGGGCAATACCACTCCAAGTGTTATTTTTCTTAATAAATATTGCGTTGAATTTATACAAACTTTAAATTAAAATTAAATACAAGGTGATAAGCACATATATTGCATATACCTGAGGCACGGGTTGGCTTGATGACACATGTGGCCACAGAACTCAATAAATGCCCCGAAGGCTGTAAAATAAAGACAATGGGCAATAATGGCGGGGAGTGGCAAGCGCTAAAGAGGAATCTTCAGCAAGGCACGTTTTTAATAAGGCAACCGATTCCATTGTGTCTGCAACCCACTCCTCTAACCCCTTGCTTTCCCTCCCCTTTTATATCCATAAGAGTTGATAGTAACTTTATAAGGATTATTACATGTCTTAAATTGAATATATGTTTATATCTATAGCACTCAAAGAAGGAATAAAATTCTTGAAAGGATTGAGGCTTACATGCTTTGCAATTAGTCCAGTGTATTTAGGCGAGAAAATTTAAAAAAAAAAAGAAACCCAGTTATAATAGATAGGTTTTTTAATAATTATAATTAATAATTTGTTATCATTTTTAAAGTTTTAAAAATAGTATTTGTAAAAGAATAAAGCTATAATTAATTAATTCACACAGTAAAAGTGCTAAGCGCTGGATTAAATTAAAGAAACCGTTAATTACTCGGATATGTCATACGTTTTAGTAGCAAATGAAGGTGTCTCCTAGATTTATACTATAACAGAAGAAGTTGAGGATAATACAATTATCCTCTTTGAATAATGTTCCTAATAGGAAATCGTGTCTAGCCTCTATTCTGAGGTTAAATTGTTACATTGTAGCAGGCAGTATCCACGATATTGGGCCAAACAACGAGGGTGCTCATAATTTCTAATGGCATCTCTCTCATGCTTCTGACTAATTACACACTTTTTACTAATTGTCGATCGTTTAGCAGAGTTATTGTTTGGGACTCAATAAAATCTTTTCTGAGGAACACATCAGCTGTTTCATTGCCATCAATTGGGCAGTGTGAGGGAACTCTTTACGGCAGTTCATGGAATTACCTCAGCAGCAGCTGTTCCAAGGTTCCTCGTCATTCCACTTGCACATTTCTGAGTCAGGAAGCTGGATAGAAGCCTGAGAATTTACTAAGATAAGCGATTCTGGAGTCATTTCTCACAAATAAGGAAGTCTCAAATTTCATAAAATATAGTGCTATGCTTCATGCTCTGTCGTTTATGGGATGCCAGAATAATTACTGAAGCTGATTGTCCAAAATTATTTATATTAATTAACTGAAATTATTCGAGTCCTAAAAAACTATTACAATTGGATTTTTTCTCCTAAGGCATTTTGCAGGTTTCCCAGTTACTAATTAGTAAGGAACTATTTGTGATGCGACATAAACACTGAGTGGTATTCTATTAGAAAAGCATATATATGCTGTAAGTTATGACAGCGAGAAGAGACTTAATAAAAAAAAAAAAAAAAAGGTAAAAGGTAGATAAAAAAAAAAAAAAAAAAGGTAAAAGGTAGATATAAGAACACTCTGTGAATGACTAAACAATAATAACTTTATTAGGTCTGGTTCCTCTATATATATATACATTCGAATCAGCTGACCTGCTCTATCAGCTGATATGGCCCCCGTCAGTAACAGCTGACTGTTACTCCCCCCCGCAATTTTACAAACATTCCTCATAAACTAAAAAATACATATGCAGAAATAAGACAAACCTAAACCTTAACTAAACCTAATATTTCTTTATTACACTAAAGCAAACAACTCTTACAAGATCAGAACAGTAAAATAAAACAAATAATAAGATAAAAACACAACTCCTTACAATTACTAACATTCAAAAAATTCCAAAATGACATAACAATAATAGAACTAAACTAAACAACTCACAATAATATATATACAGAATAAAAATAGAATTATACACAATCTATTTCCCCAGAGATAACCCAGCTCCAGGTAGTTTTAATTGTTCAGCGTAAACCGTCCTTCACTCCCTTGGTTCTGCTAAGCTTTCAACAGTGACGATATTATGTTCTCTAATCACTGTTACCCTGAAGGGCCCCTCGTAACGCAGAATTTATTTCCGTCTATGTCGGAGGGTAACATTAGATTAACAGTTTATGCAATCTTAGGAGAAGTTTTAGTTTTGGGAAATTTATGTTGTTTACTACTTTGTATTACTTTGATAGAATAAAAATGTTTTTTTTTTTAACTTCATTTTCCGGTCAATATTTACGTAAATGGTAATTTGGCTAGTTAATAACTTTTAGGATGCAATGGTAATCAAAATATAATTTAAAGATTGTAGTTTAATATCATTCATATAATATTACTTGTGTTTTTTATATTCATCTTTTCTCTGGTTTCTGAAAGTATAAAAGAATGTGTTCTTTCATTCAAATACTACATTCACATCACTATTATTTGATTGCTGAATTGATGATATACTATTATACAATCTCTCAATAATACAAATTATTATAACGTTAAGTAAACCTACAATGACTTTCCACTATAATTGTGGACGCCCATTGGTGACATTGAGAGCCGCGGAGCCTAGAACCGATAGCAAACGATCGGTGGCTTCAATTAATGATCAATATTGATCGAATGAGCTGTCATTGAACAATGAAAGTAATCAGGAGGCAGATAGATTGTTCGATAACTATCAGCTCTCCTACTAATAGCCACCAGTGTGGGATCTACCTCCAGCACTATCTATACCATATATTGAGGTTCTCAGTTAAGGAATCAATTATTGTCTCTTTAATTCCCACGATTTTGTCTATAACTGATAAACCGTTTAAATTATTGGGTAGTTTAAATGAATTATTGTAAATAGTTTGTTAATTAGGAGATTTGTTTTTATTTTAAGCTGATCTTTGAGGTAGGTTAAGCGATCATCCTCGATGTATTTTAGCTGAGTGTATATACCAAGAAGGAGAGGACGATAAAACTAGAAACTATGGACTTGGTTTATATTTATGATACTCCCTGCATTCTCTCAGTCTAAATATGTCCTTGAATTACCAGGAACTCTCTAGTGAATCATGGAAAACCAAACTCAAGTTTAAATCCGGTTTTAAACAAACATACAAGTTTTGGGAACAAGTTACCCTAAGATTCAAAGTTGATATATTTATTTTTACTTAATATAAACATTTCTGAAATATTTTAAATAGCCTTAATAGTTGTAACATTCGTGGTTTTTTTAATTTTTAATTTAGTTTTATTGTTTTCTAAAAAGGTTTATTCCGATTTAATAACTCTAATACATGAAATTTGCAACTTGCAGCACGCTAGTATTTTTTGTATCAAGAAGAAAAAGAAATGCCTATAAAAATTTTCTCACCAAATTATTAATGTCATTTTATGAAATAAATGTTACTATTTTTTTGAGTATTAAAAAAAAGAGTAACATTTGAAGTAGGTTCGAATTATATTTCGACAGTTGATTAAATAATAATGCACCAATTTTCTTGTCAATATTGTTTACATCATGTGCTCTTGTTTAAATTGGATATGCTCCGGTTTTTTTCAATACAGTAAAATTTGAAAAAAAAAAAAAAAAAGGTTTTTTATATAACGTGAAGTATTTATCCTGTCCGGAATTTCGAAACCCCGTATTTCCTATCCGGGAATTATAACTCTTAAAAATGGAAAAGAGCTCAATATTTTAACCCTCTAGAGGGAACATGATTTTTTTTTCCTATCAGTGAGAATGTATGCCTAAGAGGAGTTGTAAAAAAATAAACAAATAACGCTGATAACTCAGCTGTAAGCCTACCTCAGTTTACTGTAAAGTAAATTTTTATTTAATTTTTTTCAGGTATGTTGTTATTATAAACATTAGTTAAAAGTTTAACTGAAATTTGCAGATAAGAAATATTATAATACTTGTTAGCCTAATTGTATGTCTTATTATGCATCTTAAGGTGTCATTTTAAAAATTAATATGTTTAAAGTTCATATTTTACGAATATATAAAGGAATACAAAAATGATATAGGAATTGCTAGAAACATAACTGGTTTAATAAATCTATATTCAGATTTAATATCTTTATAATAATATATTTTGTGATATGTTAAAAAAATATTAGGTTGATAAAAACATCATTTTTGTATTGCATTGTTAATTAATGCTTATTTAATTTTCTTCCTTTAAAATGACTTTACTATTTTAGGAAAAACGGGCACTTTATAAGGAATAATTAAAAGCTGAAATAGTTTAATACAAAAATTTTTTTTACCAATTTGTGGAATGAAGAAATAATTAAAAAAATTCAGGGTTTTTGAAAATAGAAAATAAAAAGATTTCCTTTTAAAATATACAACGTAAGAGATTTTACAATAAAACTTATTAAAGGAAAAAATTAAATTCTTATTTTCGTTGAGAGTGCCATTAGAAATACTTCAATAGTGTTAGAAGGAAATAAATATTGGTATTAGTGGACATTGTGTGGACAGCCTTTCCTCCTTATGTGCATTTCAGGGCAACAGATGAAGCTTGGAAGCAAGTATCGGTAGGTAACGTACCCGCTAAGAGGCAAGAGTAGTTTGAGGATAGAAAAATAAAATGTAAGATAAAACCTGGTCAAATACGTTAAGAGTGAAATTTAACGATTCGACATAAAATAAATAAGAAACAAATATACACAAGTGGTTCGTCACTCACGGAATTATATTAACTAGAGGTCTTGGGTAACTATAAAAATAAAAAATTTCTCTGGAATGAACTTCATTGATAAAATAAAAACATTCTTTGTGACATATATGTATATGTAGTTGACCGTAAAAATTGATATATAGGAAGATGGTCAGGGTTGCGGTCACAAGTGAAACGAAAATAGTTTACAACTATTTTATTTTCCAACGTTTCGCCCCACTTTGTAGGGCTTCATCAGGGCTGTCCAAATGAATAAGATGAACATCTACATGTTCATCTTATTCACTTGGACAGCCCTGATGAAGCCCTACAAAGTGGGGCGAAACGTTGGAAAATAAAATAGTTGTAAACTATTTTCGTTTCACTTGTGACCGCAACCCTGACCTTCTTTGTGACAGGTTTTAACTTG
Source organism: Halyomorpha halys (assembly GCF_000696795.3). Lineage (NCBI taxonomy): Eukaryota > Metazoa > Arthropoda > Insecta > Hemiptera > Pentatomidae > Halyomorpha > Halyomorpha halys. Next base: position 460,653 of record NW_027108830.1, on the reverse strand, counting down.
GATTCCCGTTCCGTCTCTGGTCCTTATTATTCTGTCGGAACTCGTTGTGGTTAGTAGCAATTTATTATTTCAATTTTCAGTCTTACTTTCTAGTTTTGAGTATTTAGCAAGCTTATATCGATTTAATTAAGGTTAGATAAGTTTTTCATCTATTGACATTATTTATTAAAGTTTAAAGTTAATTTTTGCAGGATTTGGGTGTTTTTATACGTTATTATACGAATATATGTTTTTTTACTGTACGATTTTGTACATTTCGGGTTTTTTACTACATGAAAATCCAGTCTATATTTATAATATTTTATATCAAATGTAAAAAGTAATTCCGGAGCTAGAGATACGGACTCATTTAAATATGAAATACACAGGTGTACAATATATATTTATAATTTTAACTGAATTAAAATGATAGGACGAGATACTTGATAAATTTTATTTTCGTTGGAGGTGAAGCTTGGAGGAGACAGGATGTTGTTAGGAGCAGGTGTACTGTGTGTTGTCGTGTCGAGGAACTGCCTAGCTCCTGCAGATTTTAATATTAAACTGTCGCTTAGAATTTATATTCCCTTCGTGTTTTTATGTATTTTACTAACACCTGGCTGGACCGACATTTATAATTTTATTTACTTAACGGTGTAATAAATTTTATTTTCAGTACTGTTTTCAAAATGTTAATGTTAAATTTAAAAATTAATTTAATAAAAAAAGTTTAATATTTACTAATATAAACTCGCAACTGACCTCTAGTCAATGTTACCAATATAAATCGTAATGAAACTTATCATTCACTTTATTTATTTTTACTTTCACTTACTTATGTATAGAATATATTAAGGGAAAGTATTGAGATCTTGGAAAATTTCGAATTACCACCGTTTTAAGGAAAATATACGTTTTTAGGTCCGATGAGTCCAAATAGCCAAGCACACAAACGAAAATTAGTTTGTAATTATGAGAGATAGTTGACCGTGGATTACTTATACGAGGAGAAGATGGTTGGGGGTGCGGTCAAAATAAAACACAAATAAGCTGATGTAACTTATTTAATCGTGCCAACGTTTCGGCCAGAATTTCTTACCTTCATCAGGGCTAAGAACAGAACAAGATAATAACCAATGAATACAGAAAATAAAAAATAAAATATAACCAGAATGACATAAAGTAAATAATTGTAAAGAATGAAATTAATAAAATAAAGTGATGAAAGAAGTGGAAAATAAAATGTATACATAGGTAATTGAATTAGTAGGTAAAGTAACATTGTTAAGGAAATAAAATAAAAATGAAGATAAACAAAATAGAGGGAAAGAAAATATATATAACAAATGAACTATGTAACCATAATGTTAGATAAAGAACCGAAATATAAGTTATGTTTAACAAAAGAAATGAATAGAAAAAAAATTGAAAACAACAATAATAATAACTGGTGAACATAACTAATAACGTGGGTAAGGAAAATTGAGAAAAGAAGGCGGGGGGGGGTAAAATAAAGATAGGATAAAAAAGAGGATAACCCAAGTGGGTTATGAGCTGCGAACGGCCAGACTCTGAATAAAAAAATACGTTACAGAGATGACAAAAAGTTTTTTTTTTTTAAATTAGTTAGAAACTGAAATTATATCTTTGAGGAGGTCAAATGATATTAGTTTTTGTAATATATTTGTTTTAAAAAGATTTTCTAATTTCAACTTTTAGTTCACCATGAATACTGTTTATATCATAAAAAAAAAGTATGGTTTTAATTTACTGAAGTTAGTCATCAGATATGGGCAGCAGTATCAGCTCGCCTTTCTACCAACCCTGAGGTTGCTAGTTCGAGCCCGGCCCCATCCGGCATTTTTACAAGCATAAAACTATACAAATCTCACTCACAGCCTCCTCCGGCCATTTGTGAGTCCCATGAGCAAATGAGTGGCACTCACAAGAAATAGGGGTGGGAAATGCCTTCCTTCCCAATACACCGCGCGAGGACTTAGACTTCCGTGGTCTGTCGCCCATATAATAATAATAATAGTAATCAGACATAAATGCACCACGATAATTAAAAACGAAATTTTAATTATTAAATAATTTTTTAGAATTATGTTACCTTAAATAATCTAATTAAATAATGTTTAGGTGTACTTTAATCTCTTCTATCTTTAGATTATATGTTTAACTGAAGTATAATGTTGAATTAATATTCGTTTTATTATTTATTTTATACATATTTTCATGAAAAAGTACTTTTTTTTTTATTATGGAGTTACACTCTTGTTGGTTTTTCGCTAGGCTTACCCAAAGTTATATCATGTGCGCATAAGTTGTTTCTTTTAATAGGTGAACCAGGTAGGAAAAATGGGAAAAACGAATTCAAGCAAAAATCACTTTTAGTATTCTAGTGGAATCAAAATCTAAAAAAGAAAAAAGAAAATTAATGTTCACATAAAATCATTTTAATGTTTAAAATTAGAGGCATTAGTCATCATTTAAATCTAGTTAGTGCTTATAAATTTTACTTAATAGATAATCCCCCCATATAGGGAAGATTATTGAGATGTGACATCCTATGAATAAACATGAAACCTATCCGAGTTGCCATGATTTCAATTATTAAAGCAATCAGCTGTCTTATTGGTTACTGATGCGGAGTAATTATTTAACAATATTGGTTTTCCAAAGCGTAATATTGTTACATTGCCGCACAGTATTGACAGTATTTTGAAGGAATGATTGTGCTCAATGTTTGGGACCAGTTCAAGCAAGGTAAGAAATGAATGTGGTATGAATAAATAGTTTTTAATTTTATTTAATAACATAAGAACTCAGGATGATATGTCTAAGACTTCCATATTAAAGCTAATCGAAACAATAGAGTAGAGGTTTGTGACTCTTTTGTTTAACTTTCTCAAGCCTCTTAGTTTGACAATTGTGTTACTAGTACAGTATACGAATCCTTGTTCTTTCTGAATGAAAACACTGTATATGAAAGAAAGCCTTCAGTATTTTGTCTACAGCGAAATAGGCACTCTATGGAATTGTTATATTAAAATTATTTGATATTATTTTTGTCATACCCTGTGGACTGCATTCATATTATGGTGTAATAGAATGTCAATTTTACACTCCATCAGTAAAATTAGTTGCCTTGGTTTAACAAGGTTTTAGTTAACAGGTAGCAAAATTGGGCTTTCTTTTTAAAACAACTTATCACAAATTTCATTTATCTTCCAAATAAATTTCAGGGCTATCGGTTGAAATATTGAGAAATTATAGAACTACATACTTCTATCAAATTATTTTGAAGTAACTTTTAAGGATATGTTCTAGTATGGTTATACTTTCAAGAATCTTGCCAAGCCAAATTCACAAAATTAATAATGAGGGTTAAAAGTAATTAAGAAAAATACTGATTTATTGATTTTTCAAATTTCTTGTGATTTCATCTTCTTGAACCTTTCACTAAGTGGAGGTACACTTCATCTCCTTGGCATGTTGTTTTACCGGATCATCATCCTCTCTTGGCTTAAGCCGTTCCACTGTTCTGTTGATTCTATTGGATCCGGTTGCGACCTAGTTCCTTCCTAGATTCTCCACCTAGACCTCCTCATCTCATCTAGATGTTGGGATAGGATTTAGGTCAGACCCTTTGGATGATCCCTCGTGGATAATAATACGGTCCTCCTAAATTTATCGAGTAAACAAATATAATTAGTGTATTAAGTTGTTCACAGAGGCAAGTATGAAGAATCGAGAATGATAGGGGCTCATATTTTTTTCTTATTAGTTCTTGGATTGCTCCACTGGAGAAATCCAATATATGCCTTTATCGATTTAAATATGCATAAATCGATTTAATTTATTTGGAATATATGTCAAATACAAAATATTTCCTGTGCTAAAGCACTTATTTTTATTAATCCCAGATAATGAGCAATGAGCTACTCCAATTTTGATGTTTTTTATTATTTATTTTTTAGGTAATTTTATTACTTATCAAATATAGTTGTTAACTTTACCATAGAATGTACACTTATTGAGTCAATTTCAAATACATTTTTATTTTATTCATTAATTAATATTCAACTTTTTCTCTGGGTTTTATACTATATACGTAGGATTAATTTATTATATTTAAAAGCTTTAATTAGAAGACAGAAGCAAGTTCCATAAAATCGTTAGAACTTTTTTAGCGCTATATTTCAAAGAAAAACAAGGCTTTCTACTTACCAATATTCGGTACCGGACGACCGCTTTGGTACATAGGAATTTGTAAAACAAAAAAAAAACAAATGAATCGTTCAAGAGATAATCGTATCACAGACCCTAACATAGGCTGTTGGCGAAAACTATTTTACTTAGGGCACTACGTTCTAGAGAAAAATAAGTCTTTTGACTTTTGAACAACTGATATTGGGAACAGGACGCCCGCTTTTGTACACAGTGTTGCGGCCAACACATTGTTTTAAAAACTAAAGATCGATTGTGTAACATATGTTTTTGTTGTGTTAAAAGCTGGTGTTCTCTTTTATTTTTATAATGTGGAAAATAAGCAGTACACCTTTGAGTCTCTGTGTGTGCACACACATCGGCTGACATATTTCATCAACCTACTTAGTCTTAGTAGCCAGCAGTCGGCCATCTTCGCCAGCTTAACCATTTTCGTCACGCCGGGCGGACTACGTCGGTTTATCCTCTAGGATGCCAAGGCGGGCAGACGTACCTTTCTTCAGAATCTACCTTCATGAGGACATCAAAGTGCAGATGACCTCACATGAAAAGTCTAAACAAGATACATCAATCCTGGGGTGTTGTAAGTGTATACCATGGCTGCCGCAAGTATTTATTATTTAGGTATTTTGATACTGAAGGGTTTGTTTTTGAAATCCTTGTCATTATATCAAAAAGTTTTGATAGCCTATCCGCTTAATCACGTTCTTATATTCCTTACCTAAAAATAGATGACATATAAACGGCAAAACACGTTATTATTACTGATGAATTATAATCCACTTTATCACTACGTTTTTCTCATAATAGTATATTTCTAAATTAATATAAGACCATGAATCAGCTCGAAAAATGGTTTTCTATATGTATGCGGTAGAGAACGGCCACATACAGATATTGAAGAACCAACAAATGTTGTCAGCCACAAGAGCGGGTAAGTTAAATCTAGCGAGAGGCGGCCGGTGGTGCCTCATCTCCGCACCACTGGCTCCACAACCGCTGCCCTCCCTCAACGCTCTTCTACGAGGCTCTTCGGTCCCATTAAACAAATCAAAAAATAATCTCGAAATTGGATTGAATAAAATAATTGAACATACTGGATATTTTAGTTATTGATAATTATGAGTAATTTAAAAATAATCATTGCTCATATTATAATTACTTTCGAATGCAACTAGTGATAATTATTTTGATTATAAAAATAAATAAAAACACTGGTTGTTTAATATATTTAAAATAAATTTATTTGTTAAGTCCACTACGGTGCAAGTTCGATTCCTAAAGGAAGAAAAAATACTCTGTGGTGTAGGTAAACAGTTTTTGGGATAGTTAAGGTATTTCAAAACGAGGATGAACGGGTAAGAAAGGATCTGTCAAAGGAAATAGTTCTGTGAAGGAGTATGAATATCAACTGGTTGGGTTCTTGTAATCAAGCAGTGGATAGAGTAACGCAAGTAAGGAATTCAGCGATATAGGATGGTTTATTATTTCTTATGGAGCGGTTTAGTAAAGAACCGTAGTATTGCCGTTGGAAGGAGGGATAAAGGCGTTTTAGTGCGGTATAATAGCCAAAAATATGCGTGCGTCTGGGAACCCTCAAAATAAATCTTAAAAAAGGAATAAATACGTCATTTTACTTTGCCTTCAAGTTCATCCAATAATTCCCCCATTTAACATAAAACAGTAATCAAAATGGGGGAAAAGAAGAGATGAGCCAAGTAACTAGCGGATTTTTAAAGGAAAGGATCGGCGGATTCTATAGAACTGATTGAGATTAAAAATGAATTTCTGGATATTTTGGATTCATGATCACTCAAAGGTAATGATCGAAGTTGATTAGGTTTTTAACAGGATTATTGAGTGAGATTGGAGTGTAGTTGAGGAAAGGTAAAGATAAATAAGGAAGGGAATAGAAGAGTCCTAACGTCGAATACTGATATGTCAGAACTAAGACATGCCAGGGACTACCGAATAGGTGATGAACGAAGTTCAAAGACATAGCCAGAGATTTTAAGAACAATGGAACCCGCACACATGCTCAAAAAAATAAAATAAAACGGATGAAAAACTTATACGATATTCAGGGAAGATTTCGTAAAATAAAATTGATAAAGCATGTAGGTCCTCTTTATTATTTAGTGGATGAGTACCTGAAGGGAAAAGACTTTGTACACAGTTAAAAGTGAAAGTGGCAAAAAATGGCTAGCCTGGATTACATTAATGCAAGGAAGTATGCAGTAATTGATAAAGAATGTGTACGAAGGGTTTGTTTAAAGAAAACTTCCTTTATAATGAGAACATCTGAAGAAATAAAGATTTATTCAAAAGTTCTCGGTGTTCACTAATATCCCAATCCTTGTTCAGGTTTCTGTACTGCATCAGTTATTAATTTCGCACTTGTCCCGAGGTGCGAGAAAATCTGACTACTCAATTTTATTGATTCAAAATCAATTAGATTCACAAAATTTGATATCAATTGACCAATTGCTAAATGTAAACATAGCTTTATTTGGTTCTATATGTTAAAGACATAAATAAATCAATTAATAAACTCGCGATATATCTTAGTGTTTGTTCTCGAGTGATGAAACAATTTATTTTTTATACTTGGGAATCAAACACTGTTGTTACAGTTTATTTTTTCATCACTAATATGTAATGTTAATTTTTATGTAACTAATTAATTAAAAATACTACAAGAAGATATCCGTCAAACGAGTTATGATTTTTCAAGTAATAACAAGAATTTTATTTTCATAGTAATTTCAAATTTACCGATTCTTTCTTATGTCTGTTTTATTCCAATATCCGCACAATCAGTTTTAGTCTACAAATAAGTTAATTAATAATTATTTAATTGTAAACTTGTCATTTCTCTAACGATTTAAGTCTCATAGTTTGTATACTTCTTGATATATTAGTGAACAAAGTCTATATTTGTCCTTAGACTAGTCGACCATCTATTTATTGAGAATAGACATTATTATGCTCTATTGGTCTGAGTGTATCCCAAGTTACTCAATATATTATGATAACATTACATTACTTATGACATTTAAAATATATTTTATTTAGAAGCAGAATGGAATGTAAAATGTGTAAATTAATAATTTTTTTTTGTGAATAAGGTATTCTTATGTTAATGTAATCTGGTTATAGTGGAGGGTTGACACGAGATATATTACGGCCGGAATGTTTGTGGGTAAATATTTGAACAATGACGAGAACCGGAAGAACCCTTATAATTGGATTTTTTCTCTATTTCTCATATGTATGATTTAGTTTATTATTCTTTGGGAAAATTACTTTCTTTTTTTTCTGTAAAGAGACCAAAACTGTATTAACGCCATTCCCTTGATGTACTGTCTGTTGAGAGTAATTTATTGTTCGATCCTATTTCCACTTGAACATACATGTATATGGCATATACATGAAAGGGAAATATTGCGATCGGAAAAAAATTTGAGTTTTGACGGAAATATGCTCATAATGATATCACCATTGAAAGGGTGATATTTCGTTGATTTTGCACGCCTATGATGTACTCGCCGTGTGATCTTACTTATCATTTGTTCTTTATAGCTATGGATGCTGTGGCCTACAGTATAATATGTATGTACTCATAGAGTATAAATATGAATACAATTGAATTACGTATCAAGTGCAAACACAACACACTATGTACACCAGTTGGGCTATCTTGGCTTATTCCGCCAGTGCTTCAATACGTCTTCTACTCAATTTGCAATCAGGCTGCATGCCGATCGGCCATCAGCATTGTCTTTGAGAATGCTCGTGAATTCGTATAGGTGCAATCCCTCAATACTAAGCCCTGAGGCGTCATTCATTTTATTTTCGCCTTGGGCAGGTAGATTCCATCACGTTTTTCACTAATTGCCGTAAGAAAAAACCTTCACTTATGATTTTGTTTTCCTCTCAGTTCATTATTTTCTTTTCTATTTTCTAACTTACATTAATCTTCAATTTTTTTATGATTTAAGTTATTATATTAACTGAAGATGCCATGTTTAGTTCAATTTTCTATAATATTTATTACAATTTTCTTTTAATTTGATTTCATATACATTTATAATGTCTTTTTGTGTAATTGTGCATTCTTTGAGCGATGAAATTTTATTTAAAAGCTCTTTAGATTTATATATGTATAATTAAGTAAATACTTCCATATATTCTTCGATATTACATTAATAAAATAATATACTTCATAAATATTAAATTGATTATGATTTATCTGCTTATGGAAGGTGGTCGGTTCATGTTTATCGAATCGAATATCTTACTCATAGAATTAAACTCTCCATACATACCACCATTTTCCCGTACTTAACTGGTAAAAATACTCGGAAGAACCTAGAGATTCATTCAGGATAAACCTTGCTAATAATATAGCAATAAATATAGTCCATAGAGATCCCTACTTCAGTTACTCGAAACTTGATACTGACGGGCCGACTGATGGATAGACAATAGAGGTGAGCGACAATAGGACCATCTTTCAGGTCCTCCGCACGTCCTCGAGGGCTTAGCCTCTTATGTATTGGTCCTGTCTTCTTTATCACATCCCTCATCCGTATTTCTTAAGGCCTTTCCATCCTCCCTCTAGATTATTCCCCCTTGCCCTACGTGAGGATTTCTTTCCCTGAGTTTGATGGATAACGGAAAATGGAGTTGCATCATAGTTATCTGTGAATCCAGAGCTCATGGTAAATTTGTTTTAAAAGTATATGTTTTATTATATAATTTACCCATAGACGTTTACCCGTTGGTTCAGTGTTTAATAACATTTTAGGGATCCGCTTGTTACTAAACCCTACATCTCTCTCTCTCTCTCTCTCTCTCTCTCTCCTTTTTTATTCATATTTGGGTCAAAATTTATTTTTCAAACTAATTTGGAAACAAATTTTTATAATTTTTTTTTAGCTTTTTTTTAATCTCCAAATACCTTTGTTACACTCTCATGAGAACTTTATTCAACTATTTTCATTTGGGAAAATACCGAAATGTCATCAAAATTGTCTAAAAATATATATGTGTATAAAATAAAATTGTTTGTAATAAAAAAAAAAATAGTCTTATATAGTTTTATATTTTACAACGTAAATTTGATGAGATTCTAAGACTATTTTTCTTCAATCATCCTAATTGAAAAATAATAATTTAAAAATGAATCCTACTTTAAAAAGATACAACAGTAATAGTTTTTCATAATATATATTATTTCTCTAAGATACTCTACATATTATAGAAAATAGGGCACTATTGCAGTTTTCTCGTGAATCAACTCAAATTTTTTTGTAATTTATAAAAGACGTTACAAAAGCTGAAACTTAGAATCAGAATTCCAAAGCCTAGCGACTTGAAAGGATAACTTATTGTTTCTGTTAGGAACTCACCTGACGGACCAATAAGTCAGCGAGGCTTCCTTAACAAGAACAAACAACAGACTTCTTGGAGTCCTCCTTCAGCAACTTTGTTCTCTCTTATCGCTACTCCTTCTCCTTTAGATTGCCTAAAGGGAAGCTTGGAGGAATGATAATGATGGCTAACTTCTTTAACTTTACCGAGGGCCATCATTTTAAACAAACTAAATCTTTTGTTTATGGAGGAATATTAATGATAATTTAAATATGAGTTTTGAATTAAGTTTAAGATAAGATACTTAATGATGAGACAATCGATCTTGTGCTTTTTGAAATTAAATTAAACCAACAACGATTTAGGTAAGATATCGTCTAGGTTATTTTTTAATTAAGTGACAGTTTTACCAACTGACATCTCGAGGTTTCAGAGTGGTGTTCGGTTCCCAAAATTATACTTCTAATCTTTATGGATATATATCCATACTAAAAAACAAAAATTCCAATTGATTATTAACGTATTCATGTAAATTACGTCATTTCAGAAACAAATCTGGTGTGCGCATCACTATTATGAAATATTCCTGTATTAATTCGTATGCACAGCTTGGAAATAATTATTTATATATTTTTAATTCAACTATGAGAACTGTTAACAATAAGAACAATAAATTGGCGGGTTCGACTTTCGAGTCTCTAAACTGCTGTCTCTATTTAGTTAATTTAATTAATTAGTTAATAATTAAATTCATTCAAATTTTTTGTGGTAGTGTGTGAACTAAAACACTTTTTAACGGGATAATTTAGAAGACTACGCGACGCTGAATTGAGGTAATTACACCTGATAAATATAATTCAGCTTATAGCATTGTGGCGAAGAATAGGATTGCTAGTAAGTTTGTAAGAATAAGGTTCTAGTTCTTTGAAATGAATGGAATACTAAAATGATTGGTGCTTTTTTTTTCTTTTCAAATGTTTTCGTTGTAAAATTTGAGTTACATCAAAAAATTAAGTGTGCACAATAAATTCCAAATATTATTTGTTATTTACACATATATTTACATGCGCTTTTCACACTTAAGTAAATGTGATGACGTAATCATTATCCCAACTTGATTTGTATGATAAATCTTCTTTGAGTTTAAATTAACAATTTAAATACTGTGTAATTTATCGTTCATTTTTTCAATAAAATGAAATGAAAAATAATTTTAATAATGGATTTTATACCCACTGAACTGTTTATATCATATGAATGACTCGCAGCTCTACGTATTCAGATAAAAATTTCTTCATTCCATAAACTCAAAAAAAAATCTTTTTCCTAATTTTGGCACTAGGGTATTTCACCCTGACTGCTAGGAAGCGCGGTTAAAGGGGTACCCCTTAGGAGGGGCGGTCATATTGATGAAGGACACTTCGTATGAACAATCCCAGTTCCGGAGGTACAGCCCGGCAACCCTCCCTTACAAGGATGAATAAATATTTGGGCCAGTTAGGAAATAAAATGGATTACGGAGACGACGTAGCAAAGAATAGGCGATATATGAAAGAGGAAAAGGTTGACCGAGGAAGGAACCCACACGCCAGACCAACCGAGGCAGGTGTATACGGATTACGCGTCATGGCTTATGGAAAATAAGCTGCTCTCTGGCAGAAATGAGAGTTATGTTTGCGAAAATTGACCGAGACAAAACCTGCACTTTCCCATATCTACTTTGGAAAGAGATATTGACATGATTCTTCGACCAAATTTCTAGAGCAAATATAAGAAAAATCTACACGTAAATATATATATCTTTTTTTTTTTTTTTTTTAATCAGTTTCAACTTCTGACTAAAATAACCTAGTAATTTCTTTACACTAAAATGATAACAGATTTTCATCAGCAGGCCGAATAAGCTTTATGTTAAAAATACTATCGAAGAATGAAAAAAAACTTTTTTAAGTTCTATTGGTCTATTGAATTATTTGTGGAATAGCGTTCATCTACGGAGTGACATATATTGATAGAAATTTTTAAATAACAGGTGGAATATTTGTTTTTTGCTCTACAAAAAACACTATTCTAATTTTCAAATAAATCTGGGAATAGTTTTCTACTGAATATTTCGCTTAGCCCAAACCCTTTACATATTTTTAAAATTAAAAAAAAATTTCAGGAGCCCATATATTTGTTGAAGCCAAATTTAGAGAACTAGTAAAGGTTCTTAAATAATCCGATTTGCTTTAAATTAAATCTAAAAAATATATAAATTAATTTTTTTTGTGGTTTCGGATCGAAGCTATCCTCACAGAACGTCAATTTTGTTGTTATTTTATGATTTTTTTTCAATAACTTTATATTGATTGTTAATGTGGATGGAAAGAAGAATCACCCCTCTTTCTAACGAGTCCAAGTATATTATATTATATTTAATATGTCACATGATTGCTACAATTTTTTTTTATGTTATAGTTAAAAATATTTGTTATATATTTCATTTAGCCCCGAGAAAGACTGTAGCAATGTTGGTCTCTAATAATTTATTTTTGATAGATTGCATACCTTTATGACTACTAACCGCTTCATCATATAATGCTTCTGCCCAACAAGTTAACTCATACTACACTGTTTTCTTTTCATGAGTGTTGCTTTATCGTGGTTCCTTTATAATACTCTAGTTGTTCCATGTTTATTCGGCCAGAAAAAATTCTTTTTGTATGAAAACAATCGTCAAATCCTATTCGGAACCTTTTTCCAATAACACATAAAAGAAATAAATGTTGAATCTATAGAAATATAGCTGAAATGAAAACGAACCTTTGAAGGGTATTTTTCGGTAGACTTGTTAATCGAAGACCCGAACCATGAAAATCCCAGGTGGAGGCTTTAGAGGAGATACCTGCCGAAGTGGAGGTACTAAGGGAGCAATCAGGATTTGGTACCTCGGTCCTCCGGAGCTGGGAGACTAATTGCAGATTAGAGGAGTGTTACGGTAGCTGGAGTTAATTCGCTTAGTCCCATTCGGCACTTTAGAAGATCCGACACATCTGGTCCCTTTTTATCCTTTTAAACTTATTTTATCAACTCGACCCTTTCAATTTACTTTGCTTGAATTTTATCGCCCACTACTTTTTGCTTTTCTCGCCAAACTTAATAAAATCGCCATCTATTCGTGTTAAAAAGTTTTGTTCCATAACTTACAAGTCCATCTCTCTTTTTATTTTACCCCTTTTATATTTGTTTCAACCCGCGGCTTTTTTTTTCTTTTATTTGTGAACAGCATAACTTAAACTTTTTACTTTCCCCTTCTTTAATTTCTTCGTCCTGAAATATTCGGAATAATTGCTTATCAAACATATTCTTTCAAAGTATTTTGATTTTAAACAATATCTATAAAACTTGTCAAAACTCTTATAAATAAATATAATGAACTAAAGGAGAGCGTTAAGATAGTGTCAGGAACTGGCTGAAAAAGGCTACATGTTTTTTTTTTGTTTTTTTTTTTATACAAAATTTTGGAATCAACATCGTTCGTCTACCAAAACATTTATTTTTCAGAGTTATAGGAGTGGGAGTAGTAAGAATAATTCAGAATTTCAATCATCAAAGGATGCAGTGTTGTATTACTTATAATCTAATGCATACGAAAAATCAATATGTATACTCCATCACTGCTTCATTTGAAATCCGTTTTTCCGTGTCCATTTTCCTCCTATCGGAATTTCTTGCCAATTTCTATCCGTAAATGCTCCTTCCTGAAGTACAAAGGAAGTCATGTACTTCAGATATTTCTTCGCGTCCTTGTTAAATTTTAACAAATTAAAAATTTGTATATTGACAATCTTATTATTGAAGCTAGAATGAAAATATAGAATAGATAGAATTGATAGAAATGTAGAATAGTTAACTGTAATTGTAAGAGTAAATGGGGAGAATGGCGGTTAAGATTAACACAATATTTAACAATTATTTAAAAAATATTTATGTATCCAAATCTTGTTTTGGCCCATATTTTCCGCAATCTTAGCAGAAACAAATAAAAGAATACAATAAAGATGAAAATCATAGAAGTATTTTTTTTTTTATTTATTTATTTGTTGATATTTACAACTGTATAAAAAAAATAGAAGTATTTAAATTGAAAATATATTAATAGTAGACTAAATTCATAATAAAATAAATTATGAAACATTTCAGTATAAGCCATTGATTTCTTTCTTCTTAATTTTATCTTTTTATTTGTACCGATTATGTACATCCATTTTCTATACTTTGATGAGTTATACATTGTTGTATTTTGGTATTTGAACCCCTGAAGGAGACCTTCAATGTGCGCCAAAACGTCCGAATTCAATAAATAGTTACTTAGGCGTTCAACATATAGTTTTCTAATTTTTAATACTGATTTTGACTGTACTCTTACAGTGTTCGGATTGTAAAGATTGTTTTCTCGTTTACCTTTTTTGATGTTTTAGTGTTAGCTGAAATATTTTTAGAGGTAAATACACAATAAATATGTCTGAGAATGCATTCAGGGATCCTCTTTATCCGAAATCAGGACCATGAGGGTTCCGCGCTTGGGTTAATTTTTAGCTTTTTGGTCCGATTGCTTCTAGGAGTTTGGGATCCACTGCTTTAGACGTTAGACTTATCATTTAATAAACACAGAATCCTTTATGAGCTGTAGTGGCAGAATTTATTTTTTTTGTTTGTAATAAATAATATGTGTTATATGTAAGTACCTTATAACACTATTTTTATAATCTCATCTATAATTGCCAGTTTGTCAGAGAATTGCAAAAAATAAAATAACTTAAAAAAATTTGCGCTTTTGCATTATCAATTTATTTCAAGTTTTAATTTTTTTTTTTGTTTTTATGACCTGACCCCCTTCTTAGGTCATTTCTGACATAGGGTCGGGGAGTTATCCAACCATGGCGGACTTTGCGCCATTTACAAACGTAGGATGTGAAGAATCAGTTAATTGAGCTTTGTTTCCTCATAAGCAGTATGAGCTTATTGGTATTACAGGTTACTGGTTTTATTGATAGGAATATTGTTAATAATGAAGGTCAATCTAGAATATGCCTGGAAATGAATCGTTGGGTAGAAGTTCCCTGTCAAACGCAGCATCCACAGATATGATTTTGGTGCAGTTCCCTTCTGGTTATGATTTAAAAATATTGTAAATGGATGTTGAAGTGCTCTGAAATCCATATCAATGTAATTTTAAGTCTGTCCATAATAGATGATGTGCAGATGGAATTATTTGAAATTCTCGCACTGATTTATATTCATTTATGAGCTAATGAATCGATATAACACTTGTATTTCTGTTTTGTGGTAAAATCAGTTTAAATCTATTAGGGTGAACTACTGAACAGTTTTTCATCTAGCGGTTTGAAAACTGATTTTTTTTTTTAATTATGATTGTTAACTGGGTTACTAAGTGTGTTGACTGAGTATTAACCAGTGCACGGCCCAACTCAAAATCGAAATATCCCTAATGTAATTATTATGAAATGTTTGTACGGAATGTATTCGGACTTTCTGAACCTAGGTTTAGAAATTGGGATTTTTGTTCTTAACAACAGCAGTAATAATGGCAGTTCTTATAGAATTAATTAATCTCAACATATTCCTAGGATCAGTATTGTTACTCGTCGATCAAACTATGGATTTTTGAGTGGCAATAGATCAAAATAAGAAACTAAGTATAAAACAAAGTATGTGGTTAGTTGCTAAAATAGCAATGATTTCGACAAAATAAATATAAAAGGGAATTTGTTCATAAATTTAAGAAGGGTGGGTACAAACGCTCAAGCATGCTTTAGAGTAAACACTGTGGTGATTTCCCAAAAATATATTTTTGTATTAGAACGAATATTATGCAAAGGTTGAATTGTACTCAGAAGCCCTCACGATGCTTCCTGGAAAGGTGACTACACATTTTCAAGCCCAATTTATTTCAAAGAAAGGAATAGCATGGTTACGGGTGTGTAATAATCGCCACACACAATCAAGCACACTTCAAAGAAAACATCCTAAGGAGATCTAAGAGGAATTAAACCTGTGAAATTAAGCAGTACTTCTCAACCCTTAGAAGTTTATGGACCATTAATCCAGATATTACAATTATGTTTGGTCAAACTCTAATCCAACTTAAAGAAAATGGTTAACATTTGCAAATTAGTTTGCTTAAAGTTTATTTTATAGTGCATTTACCTGCCAAAGCCTCTCAATTCTCGAATATTAGGAATGGTAAGAAATAGTTCTAACAATCAGTCCTCATAAAATATGTGTTGCCACGGTCAAGCATCTGCTTAGCAGCCTTAATGCTTGCCAGTTCGCTGTAGCAAAATTGCTTAGTTCGTTTCTTCTTTCTAGAAATTTAAAAGCATGAGTATACGAAACCATTACACTCTTCGTAGCGGATTGAAACGTGGAGACGTAGATTAACGGATTGCGTTGAATTTGGACGACTGTATAGTCCCAACAGAGAGGATATCGCCTGAATCACTAAAAAGATAATTTGTGCTTATTTAAGCGACAAGCACCTAGGGGTCGCCCAAAATGTAAATGGGAGGATTTTGTTCGGGGGATTTGAGTTTAGATGGAGGGATGTGGTGTTTAGGAATGGTGTGACTATTGGTGTTTTTAGCATTGAAACTCTGGGTAAGCCTTTAATTATTTATCTTTCTTACAAAAAAAGTTTTATAAATGAATTTTCACATCACGCATGCGTAAAGACCCCATGCTATACTGCTATTATACTATGTTCAACTGCTTAAAGGCTAGTTAGTTATGGTTCCACATACAGTACGTATAGGAGTTCTCAACTTCCAAGTTGAACCGCAACTTGACTCGGGCTCCACCGTCGAAGGACTCTTCAGCCGAAGCCGAGCAGTGTAATAACTGATATCAGTTGACAATAAGGCGAGAGAAGTTAGGTACCCACTTGCGGACACCTCTCTCTGCCTTTAATTAGTGATGAACCTCCCCCCTCCCTAATCCCCTCATTATCCTCTGTCACTGAGTGGCACTCCCGTCCCTCGGGTAATTACTCCTAATATCACTCCGCCAGTTCTTGTCCTGGCAGCTATTGCGGACTCGCTGTTAGCACCTAAGCCCGAGGCTAGCTTTAATTAAACCGGCTTTCTCTTTATTGTTGCCTTTATAGGGAGGATGGCCCTTTTGCTGGATAGATGATAAATGGTCTTGCCTAGTGGTAATAATAATGGATATTTATAATAATTCATACTCAATTCTATAAAATTAATTTAGAGAAAAATTCGGACTATAAAATACTCATTTTGAAATAGTTTATGGCTTCAATGTAAGAACAACCTACATTAAACTGAACAAAAGATCATATTATTCACGATAATTACCAGTTTTTATTAATTAAGAAATTCGAGATATAGTATTAAATACTACAACAAGAACAATAAAATATATTTATAAACATTCCTCACCCATATTTGTGATTTACAAAGATATCTTACATTTATATTAAACAAATTAGAAGTATAATGACTTGATGTATAAGTAGAGTCCAACCAGTAGTATTCGTCGGCTATTTCGGTGATATGGATATAGCATAGAAACATTTTAACACCTTGAAAAATCCTTACAGTCTAAAATCCTTCGTAAAATCCTTAATGCTCCTTACTTTGTCACAAATCAAATCATCTATCAGGACCTCAATGTTCCCTATGTTCCCGATTTGGCCAGAACCAGATACCCATCCTTCCATAATAAACTACCCAACCATCCAAATCAACTCGTTTCTAACCTGGCTTCTCCTTCACTACCTAATAATCCTCCTAGGCGTCTGAAAAGAAAATGGCCTCGAGATCTTCTCCTTTAGAAATGTTTTTGGAGTTCTATCAATGGGTAGATTCCCCACATGTTTTTATCATGTCATAATATCACTTACAGCAAATTTACTTGATGTGTATATATATGTATACAGATGTAAATATCAATAAATAAATTATTAAAAGAACCTTGAAAATTTGTGATCTACAGTAAGTAATTAAATGGGTGTTTAAAAAGATTGGCCGTTTTTTTTTTCATTTTCAAAAGCTTAACTGTTAGAATTTATAAAACTTTTATTTTTTCTATATTTCTTTACGTGTGAAATGTGGCCTCTAACATCAAAAGAAGAACAATGTCTTAGGCATTTAAAAAATAAAGGATTGTACAATATATCTGAGGGAATAAAGCACGAGAATAATATAAAATTTAGAAGACTACACAACGTCAAATTGAATATAATTAAAGATAAATATAATTGGAGTGTGATGTTGAGGTAAGTAATAGTAATAAAATGTTAATTAGGAATGACTAGTGAATAGACTTGCTTAAACTTTTATTCATTAACAGAGAGAACTACTTTGTTTAGCCATGGTGCCCAAATAAATTGGGTTGCAAGAATACACATTATAACAATAAATCCATGATCGGACGTATATACAGTACATATATTTACCTGACATAACAGTATTTTTTCCTACCTCTTCCTTTTACAATTAGTACCCGTCTACACAAGCTAAATACAAATATTTTATCTAATTAACAATTTCATTTCATTTAACAATTTTATTTAATTTAATTGACAAATTTATTCTCCCCAACTCCTTCTGTCAAACCTTCTCTAGTGATCCGCTATCTACGTTAAATCCGTTAAACAAAATAAACGAATTAATCATTAGATATCAAAGTAAAATTAAACTAAAGACATAATAGTCACAGCAGTAGATCAGTTTACAAAAAAAATAAATAAATAGAAAACTAGTATATAGATTTAAAAAAACAAAAAGTTAGCTAAGAGAAATAATTTAATGAATAAATAAGTTAAAAGAAATAATTTAATGAATAAATAAGTTAAAAGAAATAATTTAATGAATAAATAAGTTGAAAGAAATAATTTAATGAATAAATAAGTTAAGGGGATTAAAGAAGTTAAAACAAGAATCGACAGGACTAAAAACTAAAAAAAAAAAATAATAATAAAATGAATAATCTCATAGCTAATTTCCATGCAGGTATGATGTATGATCACCAGGGAGTCTAAAATAATATTTTCCGACAAGATCGCTATATCCCCAATGGCAACAGCTTGATCTTTTAAGAAGCTCCTTGTTTTATCTGGTATTGTTCCGCGAGATCCCAACTAAATCCAAGCCCCTCACGGTGAACCATCTCTTCGAAGATCTCGTGGAATTTTTCTTTAAGAAAAGGGACGCATTTTTCATACATCTTCTTCTTCCCCCTTTTTATTCCTCCCATTATTCTACAATCTCACCGTCGGATTCAAGCCGTGCCACCGGTTTTAGAGAATGCCACAGAATCAGCGTATCTTACATATTCGTCGAATTCAACACAATAAACTTCATCGAAGCAAGTGAAGTATTTTTTTCGCAGGAACTTCATCAACTTTTGTTTGACCCATGTGGGGCCAGCATGTTATAAGGAGGGAGTTGTTGGGGACGTTTCAGACTCCCTCTCATTGAAAAAACATGACTTAAACATTTCTTTCATTTTTGGATTAGTTGTTTAAATTAAATTACTTCTAGAATTTTTGAGGAGGTGGGTGGGAGAATGGCCTATAAGCAAAATCTGTAATGATTTACACATTTAAATATATGTTTTTCATTTTCTTTTTGTTGTTTTGTTTTTTTACATCTGTAGTTGATGCTTACAATATAACATACCTCATTTAGCAAATGTATAATAAATACCCCCATTAAATAAGGTATAATTACTGCTGTATTCTGGATTTTGGTGTACTTCATTTCATATTGATAAACGAAGTATTCCAAAGCCAGATTTCGTGAAAGCGTGATGTAAAAAGGAAAGACTGATCCCTCCCCTTAATATATAGAAAATCCTGTTTGAAATTAAATATTATAAGAAGATATTAGTATCTAAGATATAAGCACCAGAAGATATTGGCAAAGAGTTGCTGGGTGGGGTAGTCAGAGGAGTGGGTTGGTAGGCTCTATGCTACTGACCCTAAACCTAATGTCATTAATAATTAAGAGGATGTGATCGAAATTGTGGGAAGATATTAATTTTTTTCTGCTTTTCCTCTCAATAATGTAACAAGTTTCCTGAACATAAATATGTGCCCGCATCGTAAGCAGTAGGGAAAGAGAAATTTAATTATTTTCCCACATTATATTTTGCTTAGAGGAAGATATAAGGAGCCAGGAAACCTCTAGGCTATGTAATAAATATGCAAATGCGGCAAACCTGAAGGTACCTTCCGGGATAGTCCGCATAGCGGTGCCGCATACCGGTCATTATTTAGCTAAACTTTTTCGGCTTAGCCAGATTCAATAGTTGCCTAGGGCCCTCCCTCTCGGCCTTGTTTTGAACTGCTCGTGAAATAGAGTGCTTCCGGTGCACTGAAGGAAGTTTTGTCATTAAAAGTTACATGCCACTTCTGCCATCAGCTTCCTGAGTTCCTTTAAGAGTGGGACTCTCCATTTCTGCAAAGGGGCAACTAGGGGGTTTGACTTTCCTCTCCAAATTGATGAAAAAAAAATCGTATACATTCATTCGGAACTGTTCTCTTGTACGAGATCTCATTCTAATGGAATTCTCTTTTTTTTAGAAATTAGAAATTTCAATATTAATTCTTTGTTAGCTATGTCAAGATAGACTCTTGGCAACTTAATGAATCTAATTAGGCACTGCTCGGGCCTGAGTAAGGAGATGGAGGTGGAAAGGGGGCAAAATATTCTTGGCTCGATAAGGGTGTAAAAGTGTATATAGTCAAAACGGTTCTCTACGGTGGTACTCTAAAGTATTCACGCAAAAAAGAAGTTGGTCGATTTTCTAGTTGTAAAAAAAAATTGGTGTGGGGTATCGAGATTAATAAATAATTAAGAGAGTGAAAATTATACTTTTTATATCCATTAATTAATTAAAGATTGGCTCATATAATTTGATAATACCACAACTACGAAATGAAAAAAAAAAATTGAAAATATGTACCGCTACCACTAATGAAGAGTCACGGGCTCAGTAATTTCTAAGGAAGTACTGTTTCTCGAACAACATTTGCGCAAAGAGGTTATTCGTTCAAGATCACGCTAAACCGCCAGATTTTTCTCTAATCAAAGGTACTTTATAGAGACTGAGTGTGCCTCAGGAGAATTCTCGAAACCTCTTGGTTGGCTCACGGCTACAGTAAAAGATTGGATATCTCCCTCTGACGGATTTGAATCCTTGTTCTGGGAGTTAGTTGTAAAGCTTCTTATTCACTAAACTACACCACTCCTCAGCTAAAAAAGACTATGGAGTTGGCTGTAACTTTACATGAGATGTTAAGTTACAAGAAGGTTCTCACCCATTATTAATGGTGAATACGAAATACAAACCACATGTCTAAAAGATGAAATATAAAATAAAATTCCGAAATCTTTAATACTATGAGGAAGTTATCAAACATAGGGGCTAAACTGAAGTATGGGGAAAATATTTTTGAAAATAAATTATTGAATATCCATAGTGTTTTATTTCAAAAAATTTATTTATTAATATTTAATCAAATGTGTTCTAAATTTAATTTCTTTAACTTTTCTTTTTTGGAAAGCTTTTACTTGAAAAGCGGAGGCTTACGAAAATTTTATTTTTTGTTAGAAGTAGGATAAGAGGCCTTTCCCTCCTACAGTGATATCAAAACCCCAAAAATGGCGAAATTTGAGATTTAAGAACCTGTTTAGAACTGTAAAGAATGTGGTAAAACATTTTACTGAAGGAGGTACTTAAATCTGAATACAATAATCTACATACCTCTGAATTTAAGAAATAGAGATTTTATACATACAATGTTTTTAATAGAAAAAAAATTATTGTTGTCAAGGGTAAACATGTGCAAAATTTAAAAGAGTTAAGAAAATAACAGTGTTCTATAAAATATTTTGGAAAATTAAAATATTGTAATATTGTTTGGAAATCAAACCAACTGCCAAAATTGTTGAGGACTTGAGTTTTTATCTCTCCACCCGTCCTCAAAGTGTTATAGCAACGGCCTTAGTTTTAATTTGTTCGGTTATTGTTCACTAGTTAGGATTAAGTCATCTAAGTAGTTTGGGTTCTTTGTAAGCCAACAGTAAACCGAATCTCAGTCTTTTTATTTTCTCTGTACTTCATTGTACCTGTTGTTTAAAAGGTTAACAGGTGGGAGGAAACTGGAGATGTGGTACTTAAATTTTATTCTGTTAACCTAGCCTGATGCGGCTTTTGTACGGTCATTATTTTGCAAAGAAACACTGAAAATTTCGGACTTCATTTTATCTATCTCATGAAATGAGTCAACCTAGTCTTGGCTGGAAAACATTTACTAATAGCTAATAGAGAAATGGAAATAAAAAATATATAGAGCAGCATTATGAAGTTAGCTTAAACTAAGAATAGATATGGATAGTACTACTATAATATATTTAGTATTTTTATAACTTCAATATTAATGCCAGTAATATTGATAATAATATCAGAAATATTTAAGGGCCTCGTAACACCAAATTATTCTTCTCATAATCTCTAGCAATTTTAACATACATTCGTCGCTCAAACCACTTGAAAAACACTCATTTAATTTCAATTCTATTTCACAGGTTAAGTTGATCTACCACACATTGCGTTTTAACTTTTATAACAACTTTTTCGTAACTAGAAATATCACGCTAGGTCTACTTAGGTTTAAGCCCGCACGGCTATAACTCAAAAGTAACTTCAACTCTAATTGAAACGTTGAAAGTCACTAAAGTTACCGAAGCGGAAGTTTTTGTTTCTTCTAACGGATTTTTCTGAAACTTACTAGACGGACGGTGGTTATTAAGCACTACTGAATCACTAATAGTTGAACCAATTGTTTAGGAAAAAAGTCTTTCATTGATAAATGGATGTATATATTTAAATTAAGCATCTCAAAGCTATAAATATTAATATATTATTTACACGGGAAATAAAGACCATGATTTGATTATTAAAGTCCTTTATACGTGATTGTTTATGCAATACTTATTTTTATCATTATATTACTGAAGTACACAGTGTTTTTAATATAAAATTTTTGTTGCTATAATGTTTTAGTTGAGAAAAATGAGTGAACATTTTGCCATTGTTTTAGTTTGTTATAAGTATTTATTTTTAATCAAATTCTAATTTTTTTTCAACTAATTGTTTAATGGATTAATTATATGAAAATAAAAAAAAATACTTTCCTCTTGAAAATGACCTTAATTTTAGTTTTAAAAAATTACATATCATCTTTTTCTTTGACGACCATTAAGCCTCCTTAAAACATTCTTTTTTTTTTTTTTTTATAAAATGCGTTTTGACCCACAAAAATTAGAAAAGTTTGAATTTTATACCTATTAGTTTATGAAAAAGTTTGAGTGAATAAAACCTCTAGTTTACACGGAGATGATATATTTGTACTTTTTTAAATCCTAAAATGGAGAAATAGATGATGAAGTTTATGAGGAAAGCAGTAAGACTCAAAATCGCAGAGGAAGAATGACTTATACAAAAAAAAATTGTTTTCCACTGAACATAGCGCAATCGAAATGGTACATACTACCATTAAAAATTTTTCCGCTGGTGGGCTTCACTCAGTAATATGAAACTTTTGACGTAATTAGAAAAATATTATTTTTTTAGATACCATCTTGACGGTATAAGGGGATAAAATTATATATTAACCTCTTAATATTCTCTCTAGAATATAAATAATAAATTAATGTCTATTAAAATCCTCCGGATGGCGTCAGCCGGCGTGAAACTAATGCAATAATAAACATATCTGCATAATGAGGCTGGGGCATTATGATGCTTGGTAGTAATTAAATTTGGACGTAATAATATCATAGCTACTGTGATCAAAAGTTTCCTTAAAATTAATTAACGTTTGCCCTATATATTTATTCTTAACAAAAATAAATTAAAAAGAACAATTAGAATTCAGCGAACAGTTGTTTTTTAAACATTGGATAAATAAACTTTTTTTTCTGAATAAACGAGGAATTCGGTCGTTAAAGATTGTAACTGACAAAACGGAAAATCGATTGTTACGTTTTGAAGATTATGTGAGGTAATCTGCTTTAACAAAAATTACCTAATTATTTTGAGTGTATTGAAAAATAAAACTTTTACTAGCTGCTACTAATAACATTTTTTTGTGGATCAAATAACAGAGGTGGGGTACTTGCTGATATCATTTTTTTCATTCAAGTATGAGTTTCTGTTACCGTAATATGTGCCAGAGCCTTGTTTTACTATATTTGAGGCACCCGACCGTAAAACATATCTGTTATTTAGTATGGCTTAAAGTTTTTTTTACCACCTAAATGTGCTTTAACGTAGCTTCACCACCACCAGTATGTGCTTTAACGTAGCTTCACCACCACCAGTATGTGCTGTCCACTATCATGCAACCTTTCACCTTAACACAAATTTGTATTCTGCGGATTTTAACGAAACATTTGTAAGTTGGTTGCAGATTATACATTGTTTTTCCATTTAAGTCCAGTTACCACATAACATACTTGGCCCATAGATGAATAAATGAAAGTTTCTAATCTAATTTTGTTAAGTAGATCAAATAAAGTAGAGGCTAGGCACCATGCTTTACTTCAAAACAGTAAGTCTTCTTCAGGTCAAGAAGTATTGACATCTTTTCTTAAGACAGACATCTTTTCTTAACAGGTTCTGTTTGGGGTTTGTTAAAGAACATAAAAGTTGTTATTGAAATGTTTAAATTTAGGAAATAATTTAATAGAAGAAAATATAGGGACAAAGGCAATTAGCCGGCATTAATGAATTTAAGGAAAGAAAAGGAATACAGACAGAATAAGGAATCCTTGAGAATGACCTGAGAGGTCGAAACGTCGGATGTTAAAAAGAATAAAGTTGAGAGATAAGAGATCAAAATTGTTTAAAAAGAAACTAAACCACTCTCAAACAACTATAATAATAAAAAATAAATCTAATCTTTTCTTAATTTATTTTTAAAGATCTACTTAGATCCGACTCATTTTCACCCGTACATGAAATCATGGACCGAGGTTACATTTAATCATCAATTTAAAAGAGCTCTTGTCAGAACTACTGAGGAAATTGAAAATATTGAATTTAAATTTCTCATTATTAAAAAACAGAATACGTATTAATAATTTACCATGTTGTACCTTCAACCAGGTATACCTTAGATTCCCGATATTATTGCTGCAAAGAAAGAAAATCCTACACATCCGTTTTAAAACCTCTGAAATCAGCTTATAATATCTGACACCTTGTTTTAGACCGAATGCGACAAATTTTCTTTTTGATCTTTACCATATGAATGAACAATACGTACTTTTTTAAAAGTTATAAATAAATGCTAAATAACTGTTTTTATAAATTTCATACTTTTACATTTGTTTAAATTACAATATATATTGATCCTATTCATTTCCAAATCTGAAATCTAGGTTTAATCCCTAATTTAATCTGAAATCTAAGTTTAAGCTTGGCATAAGTTTAATCCTTCCTTTTTGCTAAAATTACTTACTACCTATCTAACATTTATCAAGTTTTGTTAAAACGCAAGCGATGAAATAAATAGGTCCTCCGAAATGGGTCATCATATACATCCTGGTATTTGAGTGTGAACAGTTTAGTTTATACTGCGGTGTTGATTTTGTCCATAGACCTTTTGTAGAACGAAGAAGTTCGGTTTATGGTTTTGAAGTAGTTTATAACTTTGCAGCAAATTTGCATTTTAAATCTTGTAATATCCTCATTTTTATAGTCAACTTTTTATCGCTTTCTTCACAGGGTTTTCACGTTTCCATGTCCTGTCTCTAGCCCTCTCTTCCTCTCTCAACCTCTTGAGGACGACTGTAGTGAATCTCTTCACTGCGTTCCAGTGCTGGACTGAGGGTAGTATATAGCTCACCACGTTTTCTGGTGTGATGCTTCCTCCATACACTCTCTCCAATTCACTTCTTTCTGCCGCAAAGCGAATACAAGTGAAAAACACGTGCTACGCGGTTTCCTCGACAGTCTGGTATCCAGGGAATTCTGCGGTGTTGTCCAATTTGAAGCGGTACTGGAAGGCTCTAAAGCATCCATGTCCGGTCAAAAATTGGGTTACGTAAAAATCCACCTCGCCATGCTGGCGGCCATACCACGTGGCCACATCGGGTATTAACCTATGAGTCCACCTCCCGGAATCTGCAGGCTCCCAATGCTGCTGCCACTGGTCGATGGTTATTTTTCGCTCTTCCTCTCTGGAAACGTGTAAGCGTCGTCCATAGTGCCTGCTTCTTTCTTCAACAAGGAGTTCCATAGGCGGCAGTCGGGCTATCACGCACACCCACCGCTTTGTAGGAAACAGTTCGAAAAGCACTCGGAACCCTGCCGTACAACCAATTTTCTTCTGTATGTTTTGGTAACCATTGCTTCTTTCTAATGCAATTGCTGTGCATTAGATAGCTTTTAAGAAATCCGTATTGAGCAAGTGAGAGGCCATTAACTCCCTCCGTGAACTCTTGCAGCCTGAGGGAAAGAATTTTCTCGAATGCCTTATCCATAGTATCCAATAAACAATTTGGACGATAGGTTGACGGATCTTCCAGTCTTCCCTTACTCTTTGGAATATGTACGAGGCGCTGTCTCTTCCAAGGTTTCTGAATTGACCCTTCACGAATGCATTTATTGAAGAGATCGATGAAAAGATCCGGCCGTTTCTTAAGACATTAGGAATTCCGTCCAATCCTGGTGCCTAGCCATGTGTCAGGTCCGAGGCGATGTCCTCTATCTCTTCCTACATAGGATAAATGTGAGTATGTGAAAAAACCTGAAGTTCTACAAAACATTCTTGATATGGGAAATTATTTCAATATTAAAATATCTGATCAAGAATTTTCTAAATACCTCAACAATTGTTGTTTGATTTATTAGTTTACTTAAAATTTAATTAAATAGCTTCGGAGTAGTACCTGACAAACCACAATTTCGCTACTTATTGTGTTATGCCTGATACCATAATTCCAACATATTTACTAAAAATATTTTGAAATATGCTGCTCAAACATTAATTAGGATTTTTTTAAACTTTTCAACTGATAACATTTAGACCATATGGCGTTTCATACTATTGAATGAATTTATGTTTAGGGCTTTCGAACTCATTTCCTTTGCACTCACCTGTTCCAAATTAATCCAATAGATTTTGATTTTAATAGCTCCGTAATATGAAAAATGTTTTCAGCATTTTTTTCAATGATGTTAGTCCAAATTCTTCTTGATAAACATTGATTAACGTCATTACTTAGAAACGATTTAAAACAGAATAAAGTATAACGGGAGCTGCCTTTATTCTTATTTAAAGCTATCTTTACTAGTGTCTTGAAAATCGTTTAAATATATTTTCGAAATTTTTAAAATAACGATTATCCTTTTGTAACATTTTTTTAAAGATGTTAATGTATATAATAATAATAATATTCTTTAATTATTCTGGGATTGATCCCTTTAGAATAACATACAGGCGTCGAAATTAGGCTTTAGAGCCTTAGAGTGGAATAAAAAATAAAAATGAAATTATAAAACGTTATAAAATATAATGAAATAATGAATTTGAAATGATAACAATTGTCAAAATAATTAAAGGAATATATAAAATAAGATTAGAACAAATATAGTAAAACCATATATCATATCATAAAACATAAGATGACAAACACGAATATAATTATACTAAAAATAATAAATAGAAAGGTACAATTATATATCGTTTTGAGTTTTTTGACGTGACAACGTCTTATAAATCATTTTGCGGGATGCCATGTTAGAAAAAGTGTCCCGTAACGAAAAACAGCTTTCATAATTTCCATGTATTTCTTAACAATGTCGTATAAAATCACATGTTATTTTATTCGTTCAAGCAAAATAATTATAACAATATTTTGACGTGACAACGTCTTATAAATCATTTTGCGGGATGCCATGTTAGAAAAAGTGTCCCGTAACGGAAGTAGATTGTGGGGGAGGTAATTAGTAGTGTAGTAGTGGGGGTAAGAGGATTATAGATGCTGAGAGTCATGCAGGCAAAAGTGTCGCGTAATGGAGAAGGTAGTGGTTGGGATGGGTAAGAGTGAGGTGGTGGGGGTAAGAGGATTGATTATAGAGTATACGTTGTCACGGAAATATGTCGCCTATGAGAAATATGAGGCCTACACGGGCACGGTTTTTTTTAATACAAACAGACAAAATAAATTCTTTAATTTCAATAAATAACATATTTAGTAAATATTGATTCGTACTATGTTAATTCTTGTCCATTTTGTTTTTAAATCGGTGTAAGCCAATGCCGAAGGTATATTAGTTAACTATACAATATTCATTATATATTGTTACTTTCTGATTCATATAGAAATGAATGAGTAGCATTAGTAAATAAATAATTAATAATTTGTTAAATAAAAAAAATATTATAAATTATTTCCTTCCATCAATATAGTAGGTTCCCGAATCGATGACGATATCTCTGTCCGCAACCCACCTCCATTTATCATGTTATGTCCTGCTCTGGTCACCTGCACCAGCTCGGTGACGAATAGCCTGTTAGCTCAGTCGGTTTAGCACTATTGGGTCAGTGTTCAATAGTTATTCTTAGAATAATAGGACAGTCTAAATTGATTATAATAATTAACGATGTATAAAGCGTTATAAACTACTTTATACTTATATTCAAGAAGCTTTAAAGTGAGTGATGGCAAACATTTTTTTTTAAATATTTATTTATTGCTATTTACAACTGTACATTATAATAAATTTGGTAAATCTGATCACGGTTAAATTTGAGTGTTACAGGCGAGTAGAGAAACTACCCATTGGCAGCACTCTAATGACGCCTTACATTAGCTGGTCTCGTGGCCATCTTCTTTTTAGTCGCCTCGGAGGATTGTCTGGAATGGAAGCGGATGCTAGGTTAGAAACTTGGGGGTTTGAATGGTTAGGGAATTTATAATGGAAGGAGTGATATCTGGTTCGGGCTAGATCGGTTATATAGGGAACATTTAGGTCTTTATGTATGATTTCATTTATGACAAAGTAAGGAGCATTGAGGATTTTACGAAGCATTTTGGATTGTAAGGATT
This sequence comes from Halyomorpha halys, assembly GCF_000696795.3. Lineage (NCBI taxonomy): Eukaryota > Metazoa > Arthropoda > Insecta > Hemiptera > Pentatomidae > Halyomorpha > Halyomorpha halys. Next base: position 431,911 of record NW_027108830.1, on the reverse strand, counting down.
GAATACGAAAGGAATTTGAAGGTTTAGTGGAGCCCCAAAGCTCAACTCCATTTGTCCATATTGGCCTTATTACAGTCATGTAGATCGGTCTTTTGTAATCTGTTGGAAGTTTAAACCGTTTGTCTAGTATGTGCTGTAATAGTCGAAATCGACGTGCAGTTTCCTGTATTTTCAGTATTGTGTGAGAATTCCAGGTTAATCGTTTGTACAAATGTAGTCCAAGGTAGCTGATCTATTGATATATATGATTCGACAGGGATTGGCAAACATATATGCGTTTAATTGTTAGAGAGATATAATTTTTCAGGATAATTTGAACTACTACCGCTTCCACTCCTACAATGATGAACAATAGAAACTACTTTATGGTTTATTCAAATAGCTTTAATTTGATTGCTGGCAGACGTTTGTACAACTAATGGTTTCTGAGATATAAGTTTTCATAAATTTACAATTTTCGTTGTCATATGGAAAATTGATATTCATATGGAAATAAATATAAAAAAGAAATTATTACCTCTACGAAGATAAACGTTATATAAGTGCTTTACAGTGTATTAGACTAGCTTTCATTTGAGTGCTGACTGACATCTGTACATCTAATGGTTTCTGAACTATACTTTTTCATAAATCAAACATTTTGTTCAAATAACTAAAAATCAATCTTTTTTGAATTTATTTAGGCAAATATCATAAAAACTACAACTGCAATGAAGATAAATTACTTGATAGTACATTAATCTGGTTTTAATTTCAGCACTAGTTGATTAATTAGTACGCTCAATGATAAAGTTTTCCCAACATAAATTCACTAACTACTAATTTTTCGTTATTTCAGTGAACGCGATTTTGTGCATTAAATCTGTTGTGACTTAAACTTTAAACTCCGCTAAACCTTAAAAGATATTTGAAGCATGAAAAAGAAATTAAAACAACCCTAATTTTATATTGTACAAAATTTAACGTTTTGGGGTTTTTCCACGGTTCTCAGTTTTTGTTTCTGCCCAAAATTGCACGTTTTACTCTCTTTGGATTAAATATTGATCTTTTGTTGGAATTTAATGTCTTACATTTTTCATGTATAGGTGTATGTATAAAATTATTGTTTTTTCCTTCTTTAATTTCCCGTTTAAAAAGTACAAATTTGAGCTAAAGAATTTTATGGCATAGTAAAAGTTGAATTCATCCTAAAAAAAAGTGACTAGGGTTCTTGGAATAGTATAACACGTCGGTATCGGGTCAATATGAAAAAGTTTGTTACTTGTTAGTTTTTTGGTTTATATTCGTATGTAAATACACAACAGAAAAGCTCATTCGGCTTTTTATTAGTGTATTTACAATTTCAGGCGAAATAAAAAGTGAATTTTGGAATTAAATTAATCAAGCCTGTTGAACAGATTTGATACTTAGGACTCCATCTTGATAAGAGACTTACTTGGAATCCACACACAAGACTGAAACGACAAGAAACTGCTCGTAGATTCCGATTGTTACAACACTTACTTGACAAACGCTCTAAACTTCCCATTCACTACAAAATATTAGTGTACACTACAATAATCAGACCAATTTGGATCTTGGGCTCCACCAAACCATCAAATTCTTCCCGCATCTAATCGTTGCAATCCAAAATCCTTGATGCTCCTTATTACGTCACAAATAAATTCATTCATAAAGACCTTAACATCCCATTCGTTGCATATTTGACCCAAAACAGATATGCGTCTTTTTATTCCAAACTTCTTAACCATCCTAACCCATTAATTCTTAATATTTCATCCTTAACAATCCCTTACAATCCTCCGAGGCGTCTGAAAAGAAGATGGCCACGGGACCTTCTAATTTAAATTAATGTTTGAAGTACCACCAATGGGTGGTTCCTTCCCAAGATTTTCAAGTGTATATGAAACATACTACATATTTACCTATTGTATTATTTGTACAGTTGTAGATTACATTAACTAAATAATTTTTAAAAAAATTAATCAAAACTTTAGGTGAATTAACTGACTTTTTTCGATCGGATTCTTGTTCTAACTTGGAAAATAAATTTTGATCTTCTTGTTTGTTAAATAAGGGCTCCAGAATATTCATCATCTATAAAATATTTGCAATATTAAAAAAATAATATTATTCATATAATTTTATTTTTTACAACATTTATAAGGTGATATATGAATTCACATAAATATCTAATTTAAACTATTGTTCCTCTCCTAACTGAGGATAGAGAAACAAAACGACGTGGAAGTAAATGTATTCTAAATGTAATTTAGTTTTCGATTACATTTACATGTTTCACAAAACACAATAGCATATTACTATAGGCACAATACGTTTTTTTTATTTCCGTACATTTAAAGAAGATGCGGGTGCCTTTTTATGTAATGAGGTTTGTTTAATGATTTCTTGAGAGGTGGATGAATCTTATTGAAGGCGGATAACCGAGGCAGACACTCTCAAGTCCCGGTAGTTTTAAAAGTTAAATAAAGACGGCTTTGGAGCGGTTGAGCCCTCTTGGGATCTCTGCCTCATAAGACCATCATCCAGTTTCTACTGATATAAATGAATTAGCCATGCCTTCTTCATCTCCTCTCTTCTTCAGTACCCCTGCTCCCACTCCTTCTAATATGGATTGTTATTTCGAGAACAACATTCCGTAGGAAATATTTAAAATATTTTGACTTTTAAAAGTGATTAAATTTTTTAACTAAACTGTGGCAGTAAAAATAAAAAAAACATTTTTTATCTTCCCCGCTATAGTTTTATAGTATTTATTTTAAATAAGCAATCACTTATAGTTTAAGGTTTTATTATTATTATTATTTTTTTAACACCATCAATATCACATCATACAACCCTGGTTGTATAACTCGAAACCTCGACCACCACATTTATGTTATAAAATGAAACCCAGTTTCAGAGAAAAACAAAATCCCAACACATAGCATATCTTAAGTACCCAACTATAATTTCAAATAGGAGCTCATAAAATCATACATAAAGATCTAAGTGTTCCATATGTAACCGGTCGAGTCCGAACCAGATATCATTCCCTACAGTATAAAACTCCCTAACCAACAAAACCCAGTAGTTTCTAACCTTGCTTCCTCTTCCATTCCTAAGCATCCTCCGAGGTGCCTGAAAGAAGATGGCCACGAGACCTGCTAATGTAAAAACTTCATTAGAGTGATACTAAAGTTTATCTACAAGCTTGTATTACTCCATAATAACATACATCAAATTTACTAAATATATGTACTGTTTTTAATTTCAATAAACATTAAGCAAAAAAAGGAACTAGAAAAAAAAAAGGTTTTTTATTCGGGGATATAACCTATGGGACGAGCCATTGTTGAAATATGAGGTGTATCTATGTGTCAAAGGAGTTTTTGAATGCGTGAAATGGTCAATGGAATTTGTTGAAATCGATTCCAGATCCATTTATAACTGATAATTAACTTTCCTTGAAATTTTATCCAAATCGGAGGAATCATTTCAGAAATACCAAGGAACATACGTAATACGTGCGTATTAGAAGGAATCTGATTAAATCTATATTGGGCGATCTAAGTAAGTACCGATCGCATAATCCTTGAAAATTCTATCAAAATTGGATTGACTGTTCTATTGATCCTGTTTTAACACGAATTTGACAACAGACACGAACCAAATTTGGCAAATAACTAAATAACATATGATTTACAATATTAGATACTTATTTTCATTTTCTATTTGAATGTAAGAAGCAAAAATTGATGCCCCCGTGATCGAAGATTTCCTTTTGTTTACATCTGGGAAAAATGTCTATCTCTCTGTCAGTCTGCAGTCAAACTCGTGTCAAATTTAAGGAAAATCGGGCATAATCGATCGAACCGTTTAAATAGTGTTTGTGTAGTGTGAAACTTATTAAGTAATTATATTATCAAATTCAGTCTATGCTAAAGAATTTTTCATAATCAGTATGTTTCAATATTCTCCTCCCCTAGATTTTTTTAAATTAATTAAATATTAATAATAAATTTTAAAAAAATCATTCGTCGTTAAACCTTTTGATATTGAATATTATGTATCTTCCTGCTCGTATAAATTATTGTCTATATTTCAAATTCGATTAAATCCACTCGGTTGCTCAAGGATAAACGAATTTGTTACGCTGCTTGGGGAACTCAAACTGCACAGCGTCCGGTGGGAGGAAAAGCGTGCCGTGTATTTCAGCCTGTCTCTCCATTCATTATAATTTCCGCATAATATAACTTTTGATACGATGAAGATACAATGTTTCTTTATATTTTAATCGACAACACTAGTCAAAAGCACTCGGCTCCATGTGTAAAACATCAGTATCTCTGATTCATAATTAAGTAAATACATTATTGAAATCACAATTACATTATTATTTATTTGATTTGCTTTTTTACTGTATCTAAGCTCTGACAGAATCGTTATTCTTTTATTTACTTTTTTTTTTTGATGATATTTATGTTTATTTTAGTTGATTCATGATTTTTACATTTTTTTGTTTGTCAATTTTTGTAAATTAATTTTTAACTTGAGGTCAAAATTATTTTCATGGAGGATTCACCCTATGATAAATAAACTAACAAACAGTCTTTCTTGTAACAAGTTTTCATAGTTATGACAATGTACAAAAACTGCGTTCTCATAATTTTAATAGTATCACAATGATTTATTCGAGACGCGTTGTCCTGACTGTGGAAACCTCATAACGCAACCTCAATTTCGAAGACTCTCATCAGCACCATTGAGTCGAGCGATATTAAAGAGTCTGTGGCGAATTTTTGATATTAAAGTTGGAAAAGCTGTGACGTTTGGCAGTTTGTCAGAGGAAGAGCCGGTGATTGGAAAAGTTGCGGAGTCGCTAAGTGCTCATTGAGTTCGTGGGGAGAGGGGGGAAGAGGACTCCAACTTGTACCAGGCACGGCCCTCCGTGACCCAGTTGATAGTTCTCTTTATCCCCCAGTTCTCGTTATATATTACTCTCCGTTTGGGGGAATTTTTTCCCGGCTTAATCTGGGACCATTTGTTACCGAAGGGAGAGCAGCTGCGTCTAACACTTCTGCTACGTGTATATAGATTTTATAGTTTATTTTTCTGTTATATATATAATAATTATTATATATGTAATAATTTATATTCGTTTGTTTGTTATTTCGTTAGATAAATATTTTTCTCTTTTCACGTTATAAGGAAAAAATACTAAAATAAGTGTATAACAAAGAATCACCCTAACATTAAACTGTTCTTACTTGACTTATGATTAGTATAAGAGCAATTCTGAGTAAAAGGGAAAGTTCGTTGTATCAGGTAGTTATTATGGAAATTCTATAATCCTAGGGTTATATGACTATTAACAACTTAAGTTTTCAAGAGAAATGTGTTACGCCGGGTAGAGGTTCAAAAGGAACCTTTGCAAGCCCAACCGTGAATAAAAATGAAAACAAAAGAAACGAACAGCCGAATTTAGTTATTGTATTTTAAAATAAGTATAAGTATAAGTATATTAAAGAAAAGTATATAAGTATATTAAAGAAAAACAAATTATACAAACTAGAAAAAAATAGAACAAAGCCAACTTAAAACTATTACAAAAATTAAATAAAGGTTGAACAAGAGCAAAAGAAAAAACGTTTTTTATTACCGTGGGTAATTGATGGGGCCCTGCTTGTGGGTAGATTATATCCTGGTTAAGGTAGATTTGAAAAGACGTATGTCTGCCCGCCTTGTCCTCTTAGAGGATGAGCCGACGTTGTCCGCCCGCCGTGAAGAAAATGACTAAGCTGGCGAAGATGACCGACTGTAACCTACCAAGCCTAAGTAGGTTGATGAAATATGTCATTCGATGTGTGTGCACAGCAAGATACTCACAAAATGTATATTTTATTTTTTACAGTAAATATTGATACGATGTATATAACATCAAATATCTTCTCGAAATATTAATATTTAGTTTTCCAAACTGGATACACTCCAAAATATTTCTAACAAACTTATTTTTAAAATATTATTTTGATTCTTTCTAGTTTTGAAAACTTGTTGTAGTAGTTATTAATAATTAATACTACTATGTAGTTTTTAATATGTTAAGAACGATGGTGTTTTTTTTTTTTAATTGCCCATACTTTTGTACTTCGGATCAAAATACTTATTTATTTTTATATTTATGTATTAACATTATGTGTCCAGTATGCTTTCAGAGGATTAAAAAATAAGTTATAGTGATTATATAATTATTGTTGTTAAAGTAACCAACGGGAGTTGTGGTCAGAGCAAGTAAACTTCAGTAACAAAACTTTTGACAGTAGCTACTGGATAAAGTCCCAACTTCGTTGGGCTGCTCAAAGTTGAATATCAGAAATGTCTAGTACTAGGACATTACAAAATAAACTGGAATACAAAATGGTTAACAATCATAAATTAAAGTAAAAAGTGAATAATAAGAGATAAACTGTGGAAGTAATGATGATACAGATAATTCTTAAGAAACTAAGTAAAGTAAAAATAAATAAAAAACAAAATTATTTTGATCTTCATTCGCACCTGTCACAAAAAGCAGTGAATATAATAATAACATGGCTAGAAGAGAAAAAGTGACCATCCCCACAATGATTTTCTGGGGATTAAAACTAAGATATAAAAGCACAACAAAATAAATGACCTTGTAAAAAACAATTGAGAAGAAAAAAAAATTGTAATGAATATTAGTAAGTGTATTATATAATTATATATAATACCCCTATATATGAAAATAGTTTTTAGGGTTGAAAAAGGAAATTCTTAAAATTGGCCAATTGAGGATGTGAAAAGTTACAGAAATGTACAATACGTATATCTGTATAAATACAAATTTAATGTTTGAAAGACCTCCGGAACTTGCTTACCAACTTTTTTTTCTAAAATTTCGGTATTATCCTAAGCCATTGAAATCCTGGATTTATCCGGAAGAGAAAAATTAAAATTTATGGCGTATAATTCAAAATTTATACAATTTTTTCACATCATTTATAGGACACAATTTGATATGGAATTATTGCAATTTGCAACTAATTTTATAATTTACTTTACTTGAATTATATGGTAAATATATTGGCTGTATAACAAATGGATAGTAAGTATTTAAAATGTTGTAAATATAATAGTAGCTGTTTGAATAATATATAAAAAAAACCGGGAGTTATCTAAAATATATTTTATTCAATATCATTGCAATGGATTTACAGTTAAATGAATCATTTTTTAGAATTTAATTTCATATCCAATAGGGAACCAACCAGCATTTGTGTTTTATCGATACTTTTTCAAAAAACTTTTAATTCATATACATCCATGGCCAAGCATTCCTTTAAATCATTGTTTGATATCGACACATCTATAGATATAGGTTACAAACCTTATAAAAAAAATTGATTTTTACGTGGGTTTAATTTATAAAACCAAGACATAAAAATGAAATGTGTACGCAAATGTTAAATTTTAACTTTTTAAAGTTTTTTCATTGAATTTACTCAACATTAAGCATTAGCGAAGAATAGCTGGTCCAGCTAGTGTAGAAAAAACTGTTTTATAATTTTATTAAAATATAGTTTTATATTAAATAATGTTCATTTAATGTGGTGCAAATGATTTTTCCTTATTCTAATTGGCATTTAAAAACTAAAAATAATTCCCATAAAAAACCACCACTATGATTTTTATAATAAAATTTTACTTTAAAAAAGGCATAAACGCGTGAGTGGGTACACCAGATATTTTATAATTTATAATTTACTAAAATAATAAATAAATAATCAATTCAGATAGTAAACCATTGTGTGTATTTCATAATATATAAATATGATTTTGTTTATTTCTAAGTTTTACATCTTCTGGTGATCTATTAGTTAATGCTACCAATTTCCTTTCGTTTTTTCAGGTGTTGTGAGTAAAAAAACAAAAATGTTGGAATATACTGAAAAAAAAATGCTAATTTTTCATTCATTCATTGTAATATGATTATACTATATATCATTATTATTTATATAATGATTGTTTATAATAAAGGGATATAAACAATAGGCTATAATTAACTTCATACCACCAAAAATCTATTTCTTGAGTACTCCACTCAAGAGTTTAAAGTCAGTAAATTAAAACGCTGCTTTGACAGAACAGTACTTGTAGTTAGATAAGGATAAATAGCCAGGAGTGAAACTCAAACAAAAGGTAGGCGATAAGACTTTTGGTACATTTTCAGAAATCCCCCTCCCCTTTGTATGTGCTTTATCGTCTCCCGTCTTATCGCCCGGCAAAAAGCTAACCTGGACGCTAGCCAACAGTGGGGCTCGCCAACGCTGGATTTCCAAGCCTCCTTTTAGGGAGAAAAATACCCTTGTGAGAAACACAAACCACAGTAAGGCTGCAGTTGACGTGTATCCCTTTGCGCGCAGGGAACTTGTGGTGAAATCAGGTTAATAAATCTGTAAAACGCAATGGCTAAATTATACGTTAGGAAAAAATTTATATAACTGCGATTGATTCTATAACCATCTTAAGACCGGTCTTTTCAGAAGATAACAATAAAAAGGCCTGATTTGATTCCGGCGCGATTTGTCTCGAGCACTACATGTGGTTCAAAATTTTGATTGAGAGATATTTTCATATATGTTTATTTTTAAATAATAAAGTATTTCAGCAATGTATGGGATATCGTCGTTTAGTGAAGTTTCCATATGTATGGGTGTCCAGGTGTCTATCGAAGCCAACAGTCAGTCAGTATGTGTTTAACAGTTCGTACTACGAAACAATGTCTATATATTGGTCTATATGTCCCTTTCAGCATTATTTTTGAGTAAGCCGAGTGTGTCCAATACTCTTCGACGACGCGAGAGAAGACGACAAATACTTCCTGTCATCTACTCTCCATTATCAGCCACACCAAGTTTTAATATTTAAATTTCGTATTCATTTTATTCTGTTACCTATATATTATATATTCTGTAATAATCGAGGAAAAGCAGAAAGAAAGGAAATGACAATAAACGTATATATTAACACTTAACTTTATTATTAAAATTTTATAGTAAATTTTATTGTTTTTTTTTTCGAAATTATCTAAAAAACAAAAATTCCAAAATTATCGAAACCAGACCGTTGCGCTGATATTTATTTTATTTACAAAATTGAACCTTTGTTGCTCACCAAGAAAAAACGATGTAGCTCCCTTCAAAAATTGAGGTTTTACGTTCCAAGCTATCCATAATTTAAAAATCAAATAAAATGCAGGTAATTTTTTTTAATATAAACTATGGTTGTTATTTGAAAGTTTATTACCGAAATTCTCTACAAATAATATATAAAAAAAAGGAATCCTCCAAATCTTACCATCATTAGCAATAATACGATATACTGAATGTAAAAAAGTGTAACCATATGTTTTTTTTTTCAATATAGCTTGATTTTGAACAATATTTTTTTGGAATAATTCAATAACTATACATATTCCGGAAGTTTCTAGTTGATAATTTCCTTCATTCTTTTGCGCCAAAAATATTCTTATAGAGACTGTTGAATTTTTTTTTTTAAATTCCATTTCATATTATATTATATACGAGAGGAAATATCAGAGAAAAATATGGATTAATACAAAATAATAATATGAACAACTTTATACACCTTCAAAGTTAACGATACTATAAAGTATCTGTAAGATGAAAAAGCTGCTGGTGTTGATAATATCACAGCAGGGACGGTGTAAGGCGGATGAGAAACCCTTTTATCATAAACAAAATTTCTCTGTGATAGGTATATATAACGATTACCTGGAAAATGCACGATCACTGAATATTTGGAAAGAGGCCAAAATATTCCCCCTCATGGAAGATGTTATAATAGAACCAAAAACCTTTTATCAATATTTCCTAAGATAGCGGTATCATAAACATTCAGTACAGAGAATAATTAATAAACAAAGCAACTTATTATAACGTGCCGCTCTGAATTGTGAATTTAGATTTTTATTCATATTTCCTACTACAAAAAAAAAAAATAAGTTGATTTAAAAAATTCTTTCGATTCAGCTAATTTTGTGGTTCACTTAATTTTCAGTTAATTTATTGATGTAAGTAAATGTTATTTACTGTTAGCTCATTGATAGTGTATCCCGAGACGGTCACGGGCAGAGCGTCAAGTACCAGTCGGTTTATCCCGTGACAGTCACGGGCAGAGCGTCAAATAGCATTCAGCTTATCTCGTACCACGAACGAACATGGTAAAGCGTTTAAACTGTTTAGTCTATCAAAGATATCTAAGACTATGGATAGATTCTTTACTTCCTCTGTTTTCAGAGATTATTTTAACTGAAGAAGGAGCCGTGGTTTAGTTTAGGTAATAGCAGCGACTCGTCAATCATAGATGCCAGTGATAGCGATAATCCGGTTACAACCGATGACGTTGAACTTGAGAGAGTGCTAGACAGAACAACACAATTGAAAATAATTTCGAATATAATTTCACAAGAATTGACTGAAATAATATTCCTCCTCTTCCAGATAGAATTTATCCGATTGACAGAATGACATTTTATTGATATTATTCCGCCAACTGCCACTAAAGCCATACTATATTGATTTTGTGTAGTTCGCTGCTAAACGAATAAGTGAGAAAAAAGTGAAGAAGGAAACAAGCTTGTATTGTGACGTAGGCTTATGTATCCCGTACTTTAAACTCATATTATACACGGGCTAATTACTAACAAGGTACATATAAAACATGTTTTTTTACATTGTTTATTACATCCCGAAGTATTTTCGAACAGGAAAAATGGACATTTGTTGGCTTGGCATTCGTAATATTACCACACTGTGAGGTTAAAAATATAAAACATATTCACATTACTTATATTAATTAAATTACATGGATTAACAATTCTTCCATAACGAATCCTTTATGAGTTTTTCAAAGAACTGAACAAAGAAGCTGAATATCATTAAAAATTTTAATATTTAATAGTAAGTAGACAATGAAACACTAAACAGATTCAAAAATACAAACTTTTTACTAGATAAACACACCAGGGTGTATTAAAAATAGCAGTTAACATATCTAACATCGAACCCTAATTAAAATTAACGAAAAATAAATACATAATTTGAAATATATTGAATAAATTCGAAATTATTAGGAGATATTTTTAAAATTTCGGCTTTTTCAAGGTATTTGATTTTGACAGACTTTGTTTCTGACAAATTGTTTAGTGCTCCTTAGCCAAGTGTTGAAATTAAAATTAAATATTCTAAATCATATTTATTTATAATTTTAAAATTCTTTCTTGAGACTGGCAATTTTTTAATAAATAATTCAAAACACTATCCAAATTATAGTCTCAAAACTTTTATTTCTTTTACACGTCCAACGTTTCGGCCAATTCGGCCATCTTCAGGGACAATCTACTACAAAAAGTTTCCAGTATATGTATGATCCTACAGCCAATTTAAATACTTAACATTATTATTTATAATTTACCTTACCTCAATTCACTATGAAACATATAATTTAACCATTCCAAAAACTTCATACAGGCTATTCTGCCCAGGTCAAAACATTTATATCTATGAAAAACATTAAAACCATTAGGTAAAATTATTTTTTGTTTATCAGTATATCCCACATATGTTTAATTACCTAATAAGTCAAATATCCATTAAAAACCACAGTCAAAATTATTTCTCCTTAAACACTATTAATACACTTTTATTACAACCTTGCTTGTAACCTTCCTTTACTCAGTTCAAGCATTTAAAAAATTATTTATCATAATTACATTTTTGTCACTTTTTCTCTTTATTACATTAGCAAAATTCCTATCAAGGCCAACTATAATTATCCATATATAAATTATCCTATATTATTTATAAGTTAATCTTACTTAATATCTCTGCATAATGTTGATTTAAATTGAAATTAAGTTGAGTGAATTGAGGTAAGGTAAATTATAAATAATAATGTTAAATATTTAAATTGGTTGTAGGATCATACATATAATGGAAACTTTCTGTAGTAGATTGTCCCTGAAGATGGCCGAATTGGCCGAAACGTTGGACGTGTAAAAGAAATAAAAGTTTTGAGACTATAATTTGGATAGTGTTTTGAATTATTTATTCTAAATCATTTTTCGAATATTGTTTGCTTAAAGTGTATATAAGTTTTATCAGTTAATTTGATGTGCATTTTTTCATTATCAAAGTATTTAATGTGCCTCCATGATATGAATTACTTTACTGTAGATAGTCCTAGTGCCGTATTGCTCTGGTCAGTTTTTGCTTTTTGTTATGTAGTATCATTCAGAATACATTTGAAAATACAACTCTGAAACTGTTGGGGTCTCTTCGCTGTTGTGGGTGCTATATGCTCCGTAGAGGAGGGCCGGCTTAGGTATATGTTTTACTTTTTATTAAATTTGATTTTATACTTTTATTTTATTAATTTTATTCTTTAATACTTTTTTTTGCCGTTCGAAAATATTTATACATGTATAAAATAATATACTTTTCTGTTCGACTTTTTTTGTCTATTTTCGTTGTTTTTTTTAAAATGTTCTATAAACTTAATAAAAAATAATTACATATGTGTTTATTTACAATTTCTTGTTTATTCTTCTACAAAAATTAATTTTTTTTATATTGATCAGTTTTATAGCCCATTATATTTTTAAAATCATTTCAGTAATTAATTGTAATGGACGTACTGATATTCTCCTCGAGTTAGTATTGCTTTTTTTTTTTTTTTTTAAAGTAGCGACAAACTTAGTGAGGATAGGCCTACGGCATAAATAGAATGATGAAGGAACAGAAAGAAACTTCTAACTGCTGTTGTTCTATGAAGTCTTTGTTTAACTTGACATCTCTAGTTGAGAGTTTTCTTTAATCTTGGCCATACTGTAGTTTTGTGTGAGACTGTCCAGCTGCAGAAGCATGACTTTTAATTGGAGTGTCGGAGCTTGAAATCCCTAATGTGTATTTCTAGCACACTATTTTGAAGAAATACTCCTTTTTAAAAACCTCTTTACAGTATATATAAGACGTTTCAATACAGCCGAGGGAACTAAATACTTCAGTTTGCATGTCTGAAATGTATTGGTATTCAATATAAAATTGAATATAAAAAATATAACTTTGACGAAATCGTAGTTACTTTCGTGTTATTAACTTTAAAAGTAGTATGATAGGGACTGACTTGACCAGAAAAAAATACCAATCCTTCCGTGATAAGCTCCCTATCTATTCAAACCGGGTTGTTTCCTCTTCAATACTTGACAATCTTCCTAAGCATCTGAAAAGAAGATGCCCTCGAGAGCTTCTATAGTAAAAATGTAATTAGAGTTCTACCAATGAATATATACTCCACAAGACTATCATACCATTGTATAACTCAAACCACATATACTAGTTGTGTATTTAATACAATTGTAAATTTCTATAAATAGATATGAAAAAAATTAAAGAAAAAATATTATTGAGTATCAACTTATTTACAATTTCTGCTCTAATAAACTTTTTAAAAAAGTATTACTTTTTTTATTGAAATCGGGGAAAATCCCTGACACGTTTTGAGAGCGATAAGTCGTTAATAACTATTTGAAATTCATATAAATGAGACGAAAATTAAAAACTTGATAAAGACAAAAATAATTCTGAAATTTTGGAAGAGTTCATATATTGATATGATTTGGGAGAAAGTGGAGTTGAAGACGAAAAGATTCTATATACTCGTATCTACCTATCAAGTAGGTTTGAATAGACTATATAACTGTTTCTCTAAGCGTTACTATAATATAAATATTATTACATTTATTATAAATTGTTACAAATATTATTAAATGTATACTAGCAAATAAATATTTTGTTTATTTTTATGAATTATAAATACTTTACATTTAGAAACAATTTATGAAATTGAATAATATAACTGGTATATTGTAGGCGAGAAGTGAATATTGATATCCCAAATAAGAAAATAAAATAAAAAGATATTTGATGTGAAGATAGTTGACCATGGATAATATATATGAGGAGAAGATGGTTGGGGGATGCGGTCAGAAGATTACACAAATAAGTTGAAATAATCTATTAAATAACGCCAACGTTTCGGCCCGAATTTTTTTTTAGGCTTCATCAGGGCTACTGTGAACCAACAGAATCAATGAAGATAACAACCAATGAATACAAAAAATAAAATATAAACAAATATTTAATATTATATTTATAATTATGTTATTTTTACTTACTTATTCAATTATCTATATATACATTCTATTTTCCACTTCTTTCATCACTTTATTTTTATAAATTCCATTTTGTATAATTATTTACTTTATGTTTATATTTTATTTTTTGTATTCATTGGTTGTTATCTTATTCTTTGTGCTTAGCCCTGATAAAGGCTAAAAATTCTGGCCGAAACATTGGCACTATTGTATAAGTTATTTGTGTTATATTCTGACCGCACCCCCAACTATCTTCTGCTCATAAAAAGATATTTGATTCTCTTACCACTTTATGGCATTTTTTAAGTATATCTTTTTTTTTTCATTTGCATTAAAATTTGATTTACTTTTTAGTTATGAATTATTCAGTCAAAATAATGCGTATGTGATCAAATCATCCCGATACGCAGGGGATTTACATTATTTGCATTTGCTTTAAAAAGACAAATTTATCTCGTAATGACCCCTCAGACGCTGATGAATTTTAAGCTGATTAAATCCATCCTAACAATTAATTTATAATTCACATTTAATTGGTTTAATTTTTCATTTCCATGGTTCTCTGATAAATGAATAATTGCTAGTCCATTATTTATAACAATAGGAACTGATTGTTTATTTCAAAAAATTAAAATTAAAAGTACTTTGTAGGAAGAGTTTTTAAAAATTCTTCATTTTAGCCATGTTAGACTATTTCAATAGGCAAAAGACCTATCTGGCATCAAAGACCACCTAATTGTTTATTGATTTATTCAGTTTAATCAAAATTGTAAAAACCTTTTTTAAGAAAATCCTATATTAAAAAAAAAAGTAAATTTGTCCAAAGGTTGGTCGATTTTTAACGAAAACGTTGCCGTAACATCCCATACATACAAATGCCTTGAACAGACAGCCCCATAGAATATGTGATTTTAGTTTCGTACGACTTTTCGTTTTTTAGCTACGCTGTTTACAAACACATAGACCATTTTGTGACAATTGTTATATGGAGTTGGAGAACCTCGAAATATGTATTTTCGTCGAAATCATCGAAATTTAACTCTATCCGATGTTGCAATACTTGTATCTGTACGTGAAAATAATAACTTATACAACCTTACTGCTTTATTTACTACACATTCCCCGGGGTAAGCTGTATTTCGATTTTTATTTATTATTTTAATTTTTATAATTTGTATATATTTGTTTCATCTTTTATTATTTTCCTTTATTAAATGTTATATTTATGTTGTTAGAACCCTTGTTTTGTTTATATGATTTTGCAATTTTCTCTCTGATATGCTGTTTTATTCTCTACGAGTATATTTTGTTATTTTTATCTTGGTTAATTTTTTTTATATATCATTGTTTATTGATATTTAATATTATTTTTAATTTTTTTCACTTTGTATTTATTCATCCCTTTGTTTACCATTCCTTTCGTGTGCGTACAAATATATTCTTTCATTTAATTAAGTTTTTAAATTTTAATAAAAATTTTTAAAGTTAAGGTTTTTAAGTTCAGTTTTTGTGATGGTCTTAAAAGAGAGAGAATGAGTCTTAGATTGGAACAGACACAGGTGAAAAGAAAAAAAAATTATAATAACGATGTAATTGCAGGTTGATTGTGATGCGATATGGTTTGTGTTATTTTAGAATTTTGGAAGAGAATACAAATAATAAATAATTATAACAAATGTATTAATATTATATTTAATAATTGTTGATAATATGCTGTACCATGCAAGAATCTTAATGTTTTTGGGAAGAACTTAAAATAAAGCATTTCCTATTCACATATTTACTTTCTATTTTTTTTATTTTTATAATTATTACTTTTTTTTAAATTTTTATTTTCTTGTTGTTTTTAATTTTGTTTTCTTGTATTTCCATATTTAGCTAACTGCCAATCATCTCTATATTTGCCCGTTATCTCGATTGCCGATTATTTGATATATAATTGAAAAAATAATTAATTGTCTCAGTGTGGTCAGAGTTTTTTTGTATGTTAATTTTTTTTTTAATATCTTTATTGAAATTTAAAACTGTATATTACATAATACATTTAGTAAATATGATGTTAATTAAAACGAAGTGTTACAGGAGTGTAGAGCAACTACCTATTGGTAGCACTCTAATGACATTTTACATTAGCTGGTCTCGTGGTCATCTTCCTTGTATATATATACGTATATATGTGAGAAATACACACATTATAAAATATTTCTGAAAATGATATTAGAATTGTGATTACATGTAGAGATCATATAAATGGTCGAATAGAGTAAGCTATGTTAAAGTATCTCTCTCGTTTAGAGGGTAGGCTGACCTAGACTTGAGCCCTGTAAGCCCCCGAAATGGGCCATCTACTGTTATGATTATATATGGTCTCTAACAATAGGCTAGTTTTCCTTCTTTCTATATTTTCTCCAAAATATATATGTCGAGCTGAAACATCTGATATTTTTTTTTAAATATGATATAAGATTTTGTAATTATGAAGTGGGAACCTCATCATCCATGTGAGCGATAGGCAGCGCAATGAGCAGATTAATACAGGAATCGTGTTTTCCTTGTTCAAAGGACCAGAGAATTTTATGAAGGGGTAGCATATGCACATTACTTGGATGTGTGCATAAATAAACGTATAAACGTTTTATATATTTTTTTAAAATAATTTTTATTAATTCAGAAATGGGTACCTTAATAATAATAATAATAATGATAATAATAATAATAATGATAATAATAATAATAATAATACAGACTATAAAAATTGGGCTTTAGACTCTTACAGTTGAAAACAAAATATAAAAAGATCCATAAATAATAAATAAAAAAATATATATTATTATTTAGGGATCTTTTTATAAAGGGTCTAAAGCCCAATTTTTATTGTCTGTATTATTATAATTATTGTTGTTAAAAAAAAGTTTATATGCTAGTGTATTGGATGCACTTTACGATAAGATGGTAACGACTTGGTATTGTTTTAGGTATTCTTAGTTTTATTTTATGTCTACGAACTATTATTTTTAACGTAAGTACCAAGAGTTTCTTTTAGAGACTGTGATGGTTTTAAATGTTGGCCAAGATTGTTTAAGCCATCGTTTTGGAGAACATCTCTCCCTCCCCCACGATAAACAATCGACCGGTGTGCAAGTGCAAGATTTATTCCGGCCATAAAACACTTTAAAGTGGAGCGAGCAGGAGTTGCACCAGACGCATAAATCCCGTAGTGGAGTAGTTTGTCATTATTAGGCCTGAGGTGGATGAGTTGTACAGGTTGTGGACCGGGTATATTCGGGTTGAGCGTCGTAGATCAGCAAAATTAGTTTTAAACTGTTGAAAATTGAGTTGAGGCAAGGTCGAATCTTCTCCCGTCTTTGTCAAGAATTTTCTTTGAAACTTGAAACTAAGACGTCCCTTTGCAATAAGTCTCGTTCCAAATTAATGGGAAAACCATCAAATTTCTTCATTTTACCGTCATTTAATCAAGTATTGTACTTTAGGGGCCTAAGTGATTTCAGTAGCCTGGTGGGGGAACAAGAGCGACCTAACTCTGTTATTAACACTTCTGTTCTCAAATACAACGTGTGCTAAATGTTGAATGCGAATCATTCTGAAAAGGTAGTATGAATTGTGAGTAAGCGACACCTATGTACTGTCATGCTGACATTTTAAATTAGTACTTATTAAACTAAGGTTGAGTTGGCTTGGTAATTCAATCAAGTTCTCTGTTTACTTCACATTTTCACTTAAAATAGATGAATTTCACTTAAAACAAAAAACAAACTAATTAATTCACTGACTGCCGGAGAACAATAACTGCCTACCTAGTGAACACGTAAAATGAAAACTGATTATATTCGATATGGAAAATGTTACAATTGAAATGGGAAAGGTTTCAATGGATTTTAAAATACCACAGATACGAGATGAATTCTGACAACAATATATATTTTAGTTTATAAGATACCTGTGTCACCGCCTGGGTCAGCCAAGCTCAATTATTCTACTGCAGTGCATTAAAGATGTCAGGCATGCATATTTTATGGCACGGCTTTATCGTGGTTGGCCTGCTTTGCATCCGTCCCTGTTATTGCCGCGGTTAAACCACGGACAATGACTTTAAGGGTATTAAGATTATATTATATATTTACAATCCCTGAAGTGATGTCAGAAATGTCATTAGTTTGTAGAAAGATGCCCCGAGTGACGGTAAAAAAAAAGGTACACAAAGTTGCAGAAAAGTTTTAATATTTTTATATGGGCACACTGAAAGATTTAGTTTGTTTGGTTTTAATATAAAATAGCACTTAACTTTATCCAAGTTCGCTCTTGATTCTTTGCCAATTGAATAAATCTTAACGCCGTCTATTTTATATTTTTGTCCTTAAAATAAGATTATTAATGAGTTTTTATTATTATTATTATGAGGTGTTATTTGCTGGCCGCACACCCGACCATGTTCTCCTCAAATAAGATTGTTGTTTATCTTTTCATTCCAAATTAGATATATATTTTTCATAATAAACGTGAGCAGAAAATTTTAAAAATTAAGATTACCAAGATTTTTTCCCATAAGTTCAATCAAGCTAGATAATTGATTATTTTTTTAAGTACTCACCAATCAGTAATCATTTTCCAAATTTTTACCCATAGTAATTTCCCGGTATTAAAACCAATGTGAAAAAAATCTTCAAATCGATATAAAATATGGAAATATTATTTTTTTAAATTTCTTATTTGTGTATTAATTTTTATCAGCAGTGAACTAATTTTAGAATCGAGAGAAATTCCAAAGCAGAACACCCAGCCTCTACACAATGAGTCGAAAATGTTTAGAGCAAGAGGTAACGCTGAAGGATGAAGTTGATGAATACTTTGTGAATCGTACTTAACATATGACAAGATAACAAGTAGAGTAAGGTGTTGTTATTCTATTTTATGTATAGTTTTTTAGTCTTCGAATGTTTGCATTATGTTCTCATTTAGCTCAGATGAACTTCTGCAAAATGGAACGAAACGTTACTACTAGGAGCAATAAATTGTTATCAACAATAATCTTTCAAAATATCATTTACTTCATGGTTCGAGTTAATTGATTTATGTTATCTAATTAGGAAATAAATAATTTGTTTACATTTTTATTTAGTGAAAATATGTAATTTATTCAAGTTTTTTATGAATGTATATCAACTAATGAAAGAATATTAATATGATATGTATAGGTTCCTGCTTATACAGCCGTCTCCAAAGGTCTCTGTTGACCACTAATCTTCTCACTTTCCAGTTAAGGTTTCTTCAACGGAAGGCTTCCTGGACGTTCAGCTTCCAGGTGATTCTGGGCCTACATCTAGACTACTTCCCCTCTACCTTGGTCTCATAGGCTTATCAGGAAAGATAATAGTATAGCTATGGAATGCTAAAAAAAAACAAAAAACATGACCAAACGACTCAAGTTAGGATTCCTCTGTACAGGTGTGCCTGGCGTTCACCTCAAGACAGGTTTTTATAGTATTCGTTATCCTACTCCCTCTGGTCCTGCCTCCCCTTTCTTCAGGTACCGCGTTTTTATTACCTGTATTACCTTTATGTTTTGTTGTCATTGTCTAGGACTCAGAGAAATATGGGAGCAGTGGTACAAATGTGTACTTGTACAGCTCGATTTTGGTATCTTTCTTCAGCTTCTTGTCTATTTAGGAAGGATTTGTTTAAGGTCTAAAACAAAAGCATTATCTATGGAATTCGAAGTCATTGTAGTCTCGTTTAGATGAGCCCCAAGGTACTTGAATGATTCCAGCTGTTGGAGTCTGACCGTACTTATCCTGATTACTCCCATTACTCTGAGTGACAGCTATTCCTTTGTTTAATCACACATTTTATTTATACAGTATTTATGATTTTCACATCTCTGTTTCATTAGAAATCATCATTACATTAATTTCATAAGTTTCCGGACCTTATTAATTAAAATTAATTATTTTATTATATTTGTGAATAACGAATAATAAAGTATCTTTATTTAGGAATTTTAGGAAATTCAAAATAAAATAAATGGCGTTAAGTTTTAATCAATTGCCAAAGAATTAAGAGGGGACTGGAATAAAGTTTAGTGCTACTGTCTACTAAAACTAAACAAACTAAATCTAAACAAGGAAAATGTTTAAGAAAAAATTTAGTATTAAAACTTTATAAAATATACAGAACTAGTCAACACTTACAATCTTAAAATTTATTGGATCATCGCAATAACAAGAACGTTCCCTTTTATTTGTTCTGGCCGCCAGCCAGACCTAGGTCTTACAGGCATATATTTTTAAGAGTTAAGATATTTTTCAATAGTAACTAAAAGTTAAATTAATTTTACTGTTATATTACTTTTTTTTGTTTGATTTATGAGATTAATCTTTACAATCCAAAATCCTTCGTAAAATCCTCAATGCTTCTTATTTTGTTACTAATAAAACCATCCATAAAGACATAAATGTTCCTTATGTAACCGATCTAGCCCGAGCCCGATATTATTCCTTCCATAATAAACTCCCTAACCACCCAAACCCACTCGTTTCTAGCCTTGCTTTCTCATCCATTCCTGGCAATCCTCCGAGGCACCTGAAAAGAAGATGGCCTCGTGACCTTATATTGTAAACTGTTTTTAGAGTTCTACTACTGGGTAGATCAAATTTACTGGTTGTATAAAGGAGCGAAGTGGAAGGAAGAAGGCGGTTGGACGTAACCACGGCGGTGAAGAGGTCTCACAGATAAGCAATCACAATATGTTTATATATTAGTCCGTCTGAAGAATTCTTAATTTTTTGAAGTGATCCACTTTTTGGATCATTAATCTTCATATGATGTAAAGTACTGCTCAGACAGACCATCTGCTAGCGACCGGAACAATTGATAATCGGAAGGGCCAATGTATAATAAATATAGGGGGGGGGAGTGAGGTAGGGCTTCCAATTAAGTGTTTCGAAATAGGGTTTGACCGATGCCACAACATGCGGCCGAGCATTATCATACAGCAGAATAATTCTATCATGTCTGCGCAGTAAAATGCGCTTTTTCCCTTATGTCCTTAACTCAAACTCATGAAAAGTGTTCCTTAAAGAGCTCACTCATACAAAATCAGAGTTCAACGTCGCTTGACTTCACCTAATACAAAACCCAATTTCTTTCTTTTTTAAAAATCATTTCTAACGATTTTAAACGTAATGTAAAATTTCTTGTTGAATCACTTCTGCTGTAACTTTTACGTTTGGGACCTTGGGGGCCTTCGGCTGTGTCTTCCGTCCTTAGAGTAAAACTCACCAATTTTCAACATATGACACCACACACTTCTACGTGTGTACTTGATTCGTTTCAGCTGCAGATTTCTACAAATTAAAGTCAATAAAGACTTTTTTTGCACGAAAAAAAAAATATGATGCTGATACAGTCTCAAATACTTTCAGGTTATATTATTAGAATGTGGTCAAATTTGCAGTATTATGTTTTACAGCTGTCAATTTCAACTAAACCTTCTGGTGGAGCCATCTTTTGTCAAACGGTGGAAACTTATTTGAACTCCCAGTAAATATGGCCAGTTCATTGAATAGATCCCGTAGTTTTCCGTTAATTTTTGTCCTACTTTGGCCATCTTTACATACTGGTCTACATTGGTCCAACGAGCAGTCGAAGTACATTTACCGCTAGAAATGATCATTACCATTTATGTCCCTTTAGGTAGTAGATTATTTTGCTTTATCGGCGCACGGGTATCTGTGAACTCATTCATCTTTCATCATTCATAAAAAGTCCTAATTTCTGTAACAACTTTAAAATGTTTATTAATTTCTCTTTTGGCTTCGATATACAAATTTGTGAATTATAAAATCATTAACATTAAAAATAATGCTGTGTTATTGGGACCTGGTTAAAATGATAAAGATCTATTTTTATGAATAATTGTTAGTAAACAAAATATTTCTAAATAAATGTTTAAAAAAAACATACTAATTTCGGATAATCTATAAAATTAGGTAATTTATTTTAGAATTTAAATTTTTCATGTTGATAAAGTCCCCAAAAATTCAATAATTGCAAACATTTACTGAAAAAAGGAATTAACATTTTTTCAAGTTTTTGTAGTGCCCAATGTTAAAAAAAATCTCATTCGACCCTGTTTAACTTCAGAACTTATTATTTGAACAACTTGTTTATTAATTTTTTTTTTTTATCGGAATCCCTGAAGGAAAATTCTCAGAAAGGATTTCAAGAGACTGAATTTTTCGCAGTTATAAATTAATTCAAGCCAACAGGGTTGGGTAAATCTCTTTAAATAATGAATAAAAGTTTATTTCTTTTTCGTTTTAGTTATTCCTTATTTTAAATAATCTTCCATTGGTGCGTTAGTTGCAGAATAATCTGTTCGGTGGATCTACATTGATTATGTAATTGTATACAATTATGAATAACATATAATTTTTTTTTATTAATTTTTCTAATCCATATTAATATTTTCTTTTACATAAATATTCTATTAATAAATAATTGTTTGTAAAATATAATATTTTTTTTATTTTTACGTATATTAGTAACAATAAGCTCAATTATCATTAAACAGATAATTTATTTTAATTCTGTTACCACGGTTACTTTTAAATTTATAGTAATATGTTAGGAAGGATTAAAATCTGGGTTAAAATATTATAGTAATAATACCCTGTATTTTGAACTTTTTTTTTTATAAAACCGCCTTGATGAAAATTAGTAAACTTTGCTTTTCATGCTCATTTCAATGCTTAAGTTTATTTAGTAGTTAAGTATTTGTGTGTTAGTAGTTAAGTATTATATTTGTGAATACCTAATAAAAAAAATTGCTTGAGGTTTTCATTTTAAATTTAATAGTATCGTTATTTTCTCTTCAATTAGTTTAGTTCAGGATTGAAAAACTAAGTCAAGTTATAATAGAAATAAAAAAAGTAAAGAAAAACTAATATTAATTATTTAATATATTTTTTAATTGATCCTTTAAGAGTAATTTGTATTAATAATACCACTAACCACAATGAAAAAATAATAGCTTCTTATGCGTTATTTCCATCACCAAACGAACTTTACTTTTCGTTTCATTGTGCTTACCAGAGACCTAAAAATTTAGTTATAAGTAGTTATTTTGTTCCTCATTTATATATGAAAAAAGTGGAACGGAACTAATTAAAAATTCTGAAAATCGGTAATGTCAAATCCAATGTTTGGAGTCAAGTTCTAGAATTTAATATTTTAAATATATTATATTATTTTATCATTATGTTATTTTATTTATTTTTTTTTATACACATAGTTTGATTATGTTCATCTTGTTTATCCTTCTGTTTGTATATATTTTAAGAGAGATTTTTTTTTTGTTATTAATTTATTTATTTGTATTCTTATTTTATATTATTTTAGTATGAACGTGATCATTCATCACTATTACCTATTGCCCACAACTATGTGGCAGATTGTAATATCTATCAATAAATAAAAAGTATTTAAAAAGAAAAAAAAAATTTAAATACCCACTTCTTCGAAATACGTCGGATGATTTTCCAAAATTTTTAAATAGCGGTCGTTTTAAGTTTGCCAGTCTATATTGTTGGAGTTAAAAATCAATAAATACCTCTTCAATTATAGACAGTAAATTTTTTCAATCAAAGTAGTTTAGGTTTTTTGTATGTTTGTATTTAGCAAGCTTATTTTGTTTTAAACGAGGTTAAATGATAATACTAATATAAAGTTATGAAGTGATAAATTTGATTTTGATAGGATTTGGGCGTTTTTAGCACAATTTTACAAATGTTTAGTTTTCACTACATAATTTTGCTTAATTTCATTTTTTTGCTGCCCGTTAATTCGGTCTGTAATTATAACCATTAAATATTAAACATAAATAATCAGTTTTAATCCAACAAATTAGGTTACAAAGATTTTGTTTTTCTTTAAATATGATCTTTGCATCATATATTCAATCAGTGCACTGAAATTGGATTTACAGGTGGGACATAAATTCAATTTAAAATATTTGTATATAAAACAGCACTAATAAAAAAGAAAAAAAATAGGAGTTTAAAAAATAGGACTTATATTCAGTTTAATAACATATATAAAAAAGAAAAAAAATGTTGCAATTAAGATGACAAATGTCCCCAAATTAATAGTAAGAATTTTAGGATAAGGAAAAGAGTTGGATAACATAAAGAATAAAGAAGTAAGCTAAAGGGCATAAATTCCTGAAAAGGAAAATACTAAAGTTTTATTTCCATTAAAATTAAACTAGGATACCTTGATGAAAAAGCCGTGTCTGGGAAATCGTGCGTTTGCTCTCCGACCAGATTAAGTAAAAGATTAAAAATAATCTTGGAAATAACTTAAATAAATAATTGCGATGCCCTTGTGCGTTATAAATTAATAAATAAAGGAGGCTATAAAAAAAGAAGAAGGAAAAGAAAAGTGGTTTGCCAGAAAAGTACTGTTCTGATTTTTATTGTCGCGGTGTCATAAATTGGACTTGATTTAATAGGGTCCTTAATGGCAGAGCTTTACGAGGACTTAGCGTAATGGTTCTGGTGTGCCGAGTAATTACCTTTACGATCTATAATTCACAGGCCTCGCTCGCTATAGAAAAATAAATTAATCTTTAGACAATGCCACGTGATCTTTCGAACCGATCGTTAAGATGTTACATGTACCATGTATACGATTCAGGCATGTTTTACAGTATTCGATAGAATGATTACAAAATCAGCAGAAAATTGGTCAAATACCATGATGAAATTATTCATTTTTTCATACAATACTTATAAATGTGTCTTGTTTGTTTTTGGCATGGGAATTACATGGTCATCGAATAAATTATAAAAATTTGACATTTGAAGTTTGTTTGTGTTGGTCATTAACGCCATTTATCTTATTTAATTTTGCTCTCATTTGTTTAATTGTATTTATTTTTTTTATTTATTTGTTTATTTTATTTTTTTTGTCTGTTCAATGTTATAGTTTTGTCAGTAAACCTTATGATTTTAAAAACTGAAATACTAATTTTATTTATAATTTCATTGAGGTGTGATGTGACATATGGGCATTCTTGGAAAATATTGCTAATTGGCAAATTGTTGTTGTAATACTGGCAGTTTGGAGACCTTTGTTTTGGAATAAGATAGGAGTGGGTAAGCCTCGTGTGACCTATTCATAGCCTATAGTCGGTACGATCTCTACGGCATCTTTGCGGATGGAGGTACCCCAGGGCTTGACGTCCTTTTAATTTTAAGTTTACTCCCCGGGCTTTCAATGGGAAAGATTGCCATTTAACTTTGATTTCCTTTTCGAGGGGTTTGCTCATTTCTGATGGAGTTAAAATAGCTCTACCCTGTCGCAAAAGCACGAGTGCTTCTCTTGCAGCGAGATGGGCCAGTTCATTCTCTGTATTTGAAGTTCTAATAATATGCTGTATTATAATTGATGTTGTAGGCTTAATTATGCTTAAAGGCCAAATACAAATGGCTAGAAAACCCTCACAAAAAATCTCGGCTTTGCTTGAATAGTGGCACGTCTGACAAAAGAATTTTTTTTTGTTTTATTTAAAATTTAACATATTCCAAAAAATGTACAGCAGGCCGCGGTTATTTACTTTACTGAGGTCGTCCTGAAGACTTTCCTAAAGCTATTAAAGTTGTTGCAAATCCATGCAAGTCCATTCAACGGTAAAATCTTTAGAATACCTCAAATACCAAATAAACCTTTTTTTTGTCAAATGTGCCTCTATTTATAATAATCTATCAAAACATAATAAGTCCACGTCTCAAAAGTAAAGGTTTTTTTTTTACAAATAAATATTCTACAGGTAAAACGTATTCCGTTTATTTAAAAAATAAAAGTTTCCTAGTTCAAATAGTTGTAAAAATTTTTAATAAAAAAAAATACAGATCAATAATATCAATAAAAAAATAACTCATCTACATGGGATCCTCTAATATCAATTTATTAAAGATTATTTTTCAAAAGCGGGTATATTGACATATTGCAGGGATGGCCAACATTTCTCTTTATAAGATTTACTTTTTATTTTATTAGTGTGTTGCGATCGACTTGTGTAAGGGCGAAGAAAAGATGTGAAATGAATACTATGTGAATACTCTATGTTTCAGTTTCAGGTGCATTTCAGGGAGGTGTGTGTGGATAAGTAATATATACGTTCATAACTATATTTTATTTTTTAAGTGTAAATAATAAATAAATTTCCAAACCAATCACTTTCCCGTTTTTTTTGGGGGGGGGCCAGGAAAATGTATCATGAAAGAATAATATGACTTACTTTCTGCTTATCTATCAATAGCTCGCTGAGTAAAAATCGTACTGAAGTACAGATCTACGGCTTATCTACCTACGTAGAAAACTATATCAAAATTATTTAAAGCGCCAAAAAACTCAAATCCAGGGGAATTAAAAAAATATAGATATTTAATAACTTTTTATCCGTATGAAATATGTCTGAAGCTATTTCTTGATAGTTTTGCCTCCTATAATTGCTTAAAAGTCCAAGGTGCACAAGATTCTGGGGTGAACATTGCGATCAATCGAAGATCAACGCAAATTGGCCTCGGAATCGACTTTTTAGCCACCTCTGAATTTTTTTTTTAACTTCAAATCAAAATTCATAAATAACATTTCACCAGCATTGACTCATTTAAAAAACATGTCATCTTCATTTTTTCAATGGCGATTTTTCTATCTAGATTAATTGGTCAGTGCAAACATTGACCTTTCCACAAAAAACCAACATTGAGTTAAATCATTAATGCATATTATAAAAAAAAAAATGAATGCTTCTCAAATGACTGATTCAATTAAATATCAGTTGAAATCATATATAAACGATGTAAGAAAAGGAAATCAAACATACATTTATTATTATATTTTTATTTCTTAAGTTCTACAAGACCTTGTTGAAGAATTTCTTTTAGTTATCTTAAAACGATGTTAAATATAATCTAAAATATGGCAGGTCGTTGGAACCTGTCTATTAACTACTTAATCGGAGGAGTAAATTCCAAAATAGAGATTGTTGTCTCAGTTTCACGATAAAGCTTTGCATCTAATCCCTCCTCGGGCAGAAACTAATTAAATGTTATAACAACCCTGCAATTGGAAGGGAATTTAATCTGCTTATTTTTCGTTCAGTCTCACCTTACTATAGCGATTTTTTTCTTTTCCAAAACCAGAAAAGGCGATAAATACCTGCTCAATGTCATGATAAAGATACTGCCGTGTACGGGGCTTCGAGTGTTCTAATCCCGATAAGTGGTTTCCCATACATGTATTATATTTCATTTATTCATGTATTTATATTATGTCTTTATATTTATATTCTATGTATTTATATTAT